>NW_015165861.1:438232-440564 GCF_001447785.1 Gekko japonicus | reverse complement strand
TCTTTTTTCCCTAGATGTAGTTCCCTTTCCCATATTTTCTGTTGTAGTTTTGTAGTCTGCAAAAAAATCAATAAAAACCTCCCCCCAGTGGGATGAAAGAAAAAAAAAAAGATATGACATGCAGGAACATCAAGCACAGACTAAGTCTCCATGCCTAGACTATGGCTAGTTAATAATCAGAGATTAAAAACTATTTCATTTGGTAATGAAGAAAGCAGAAAGAAACCAGTGGGTTCACATGCTCGCTTAACTATTTGAATATTGCAGCATAAATGCATTACATAAATGTGTGCATGCGAGTGGGATACCACAGATCTAAAAGCACAGATTGAACTTTCACTCAGTCACAGTGTTTTTCAACAGGCAATTCGCACATTCAGCTGACAGTCATCAAGTGCTCTGTGATCCCGTTGACAGGGATTAAGTGAAGCGTGTGTGAACTGAGCCTGTCTAAAGTTGAGGGAGTGGGTGCATAGATCATTTTATTCTGTAATAAGTCACACATTAGAAATGTCTACCTAATTCACAATTTTTCTCATGTTTACATAAGGTGCACACCAACTGTTTAGCTGTAAGCAAGGACCTGCAGGTTTTATGGGGGAATCTAATCCTTCCCCATTATCTTGCTAGCCCTTCCACTGCTGGTCTGGGTTTCCACTTCCCCCCACCAGGAACCTGAGAGAAATTAATGGAAGAGGTGGAATCTTGTACACACCCTCCCCCCACTCTGCTTTCCTGCCTTTCTACCAGCTGTTCAGCCTTCTGCTTATCTTCCTCCCCACTGCTCCGCCTGCCCTCCACCTACTTCCCACCTGCTCTGCCTGCCCATATGTAGGAAGCAGCAGAGGCAATGGTTCCTCCTATCTTTTCCCCTCTCACATGCAGCGCTGCCTCCTCCAGTTCTCTTGGCCCATTTTCTGCACTTGCACAAGCAACACGCATCTGTTTGGGGGATTTGAACCCCCCTCCTTTAACTTTTCAGATGTTTTTGCAAACCTGGAGGAGTCCCTCAAGTTTGCTGGAAATATCTACCTTTTGTCCACATGGTCTAAACCCATGGATTTATCTATCCATAGATACAGCCATGTTGACTATTAGTTATATTAATATATTAGTTTTGAGTCTTTTCTCTGTCCCCTTATATCTGTAGGAAGTTCTCCCCCAAAGACAGGAATACAGTAGCAGTAATTGTAGAAACAAAATTACAACCTAGTGATCTGTAGCAGAAATACGAGATTATGCTGTCCAGAAATAGTATAGACAAAATCACCAATAAAGGTCAATGAGACTGATATTATCTGCTGATGTAAGGTATATTTCAGCTTATTGGTTCCAATAAATCTGTGTTAGTTTCATTCCCAAGGATACTGCTATCTCTTGGTGCAGCAGAGAGACAGGGTTTTTTAATTATTATTATTACTGCAAAAATTGTAAGAATATATATATTGGGATTTCTCTATATAATAATTCTGTTTTGGAGTGGCAACATTCCATGCACTCCCTCAGCCATTGGCCCGTCAGCCACCACTCAAGAGTACTCGCGTGCCATTGGCCGGGTGCTGGGTCTGCTTCTCTTCCCCACCCACTCCCCCTTCAGCCACTGTGCCCTGTCAGAATTACTGGCAAATGGCTTTCTCTCTTGACGAAGATGCTTCTCCTACTTGCCTCCTGTGTGGGACTAACTGTTCCCTCAGTGGCTGTTGGTAGGTGTCACGAAATGGCAGTTACCTGTGTTTGTAAGATGGCTGTGGTTATTTGTTTAAAATGTTCCCCCATCAGGTTTAATTGAGTTCCAGAGAGGGGCCTGCAGGGGTATCACTCACTGGGTTGAATGGGGCTGTCCCAAGGCAGTCTTCATCCCTGGGAGGCAGCGGAAATTCAGCCACTCCACAGTCAGATGGACTGGGGAATGAATGGAGGTTTACCTGCCCACAACCACCAGAGGTAGAGAGTATTGTGCGTAGGGAACGAGGATTGTGTTTAACCCCTGTTGATTTATGCCCTGTTGGTTCATGGTGTCTGCTTACTCCTACAGTGTGTGTGTGCTCCATAACTGTGTAAATAATTAAATAAATTCTTTGATTTATGCCCTGTTGGTTCATGGTGTCTGCTTACTCCTACAGTGTGTCTGCTCCATAACTACGTAAATAGTTAAATAAATTCTTTAATTTGGGCTAATAATCTGTGTTGTGCTCTGACCACATAGTCTCCCCTGCTTTGCACAATACCAAAGGGAGGGGGTAGCCCAGGGAAGCAAGGAAAGGCCAGACCCTTGGGTTGCCAACTTTCCAGGGATCCCCGAAAGATTGGGGATTCCATCTCCAAATAGGGA
>NW_015165861.1:376626-436824 GCF_001447785.1 Gekko japonicus | reverse complement strand
TCATGGTGTCTGCTTACTCCTACAGTGTGTCTGCTCCATAACTACGTAAATAGTTAAATAAATTCTTTAATTTGGGCTAATAATCTGTGTTGTGCTCTGACCACATAGTCTCCCCTGCTCTGCACAATACCAAAGGGAGGGGGTAGCCCAGGGAAGCAAGGAAAGGCCAGACCCTTGGGTTGCCAACTTTCCAGGGATCCCCGAAAGATTGGGGATTCCATCTCCAAATAGGGAGATTTGGGCAGAGGGGTCTCAGTGTCCCTCTAAAAAGGCAGTGACAATTCAGTGAGTGGTAGCAGCAAACTTAAGGAGTGAGATATGCCCATGGGACAAGGGTGGGAGGCAAACAGCTGAGTTGTAAACTGGAGCCTGTTTCACCACAGTGGCCAATGAAGCTTGGTTCAGACAAAGGAAGGAAACAGTTTGCAGGCCTTTGTGAGGAACTCATTGGGACCAGTCCTGGCTAGGGTTGCCAGCTCGAGGTAGGGAGATTCCTGGAGATTTTCCGGTAGATTCTATGGAAGCCATGGTTTGGGGAAGGGAGAGGCCTCAGCTGAACAGAATGCTATAAAGCCCACCTTCCAAAGCAGCTATTTTCTCTGGATGGGGGGGAAGAAATCTGTTGTCTGAAGTTCAGTTGTGATACCTGGTGATCTTCAGGCTCCACCTGGAGGTTGGCTACCCTAGGCATAGCCATCATTGCTTCAGAGCAGGGTCTCTGAGATCCAGGTTCTTGCTGTAGAAGCTGAGTGGGTGATTTTGGACCAGTCACAGACTTCCAGCCTAACCTATCTCACAGGGTTGTTGTGCAAGTCAAAAGGGGGAGAGGAGAATGATGTAAGCTGCTTTGGTCCCCATTGCAGAGAAAGACTACATTTCCTCTAGGGAAACCATTGTTGCCAATCTCCAGGTGAGGGCTGGAGATCACTGATAATTACAACTGCTCTCCAGATGGCAGAGATCAGTTCCCCTGGAGAAAATGGTGGACTCTGTGGCAGTCAGGACTTCAGAGCACAGAAAATGGAGGGCTCTGTGACAGTCAGGGCTTCAGAGCATGGAAGAGGCTGCAGGTGTGTGTGGAGGGGGGATGAAAAGCTGAAGGGAGAGGGGGAAATAAAGGTAGATTGATGATTGGCTGGAAGGAGATAGGGTTGTCAACTCCAGGTGGGAAATTCCTGGAGATTTGAGGGATGGAACCTGGAGAGGTTGAGGTTTGAGGAGGGGTGGACCTCAGACAGGTACAATGCCATAGACTCCACCCTCCAAACCAGCCATTTTCTCCTGGGTAACAATTGTTGCAAAACTCCAGGTGAGGGCTGGAGATCGCTGAAAATTACACCTGGTCTTCAGGTAGCAGAGATCAGTTCCTATGGAGAAAATGGTGGACTCTGTGTCATTATACTCTGCTGAAGTCGCCACAGCACATTGACTCTGAGTGGCCAAGGCCTTGGTACTCTCCCAAAGCCTCTTTCTAGAGCTTGTATTTATTTCCACAACAAGCCTTATTCCTAGTATAGCTATAAAGCTAGAACAGAGCTGAATGGACAGCTGATGTTGCTGAATGGCTTTGCCAAACATTGGTTCTAACTTCTGTTTTAGTTGCCAGCTCCCCCAGAAATGACTAGAGGTAGAGTGAGGTTAAGTGGAACCGGGGCTAAATTTATGGGTGGATCTGGGGAAGAACCAAGTATGTGGAACCTGCCAGAATCCAGAGA
Source organism: Gekko japonicus (assembly GCF_001447785.1). Taxonomy (NCBI): domain Eukaryota; kingdom Metazoa; phylum Chordata; class Lepidosauria; order Squamata; family Gekkonidae; genus Gekko; species Gekko japonicus. The sequence goes on along the minus strand of NW_015165861.1, from coordinate 435,109 downwards.
GTTATGCATGGACTCTGGCAAATCTGGAATTCACAGGCTTTTCAGACCCTGCACATTACCCCTTTATTACCAGTTGGGCCAGTAAAATACTGGCTGGCTGACAACTTTCCTTCAAACAACTGAATCTCAAATGCATCTGTCTTCCATCCTTGAGAAAAGTGTCTTAATGTAATAATTTTATTTTAGCTATTTTGTTTTCCTTGGTGAAGTGAGACCCAACACTTGGGCCCTGATAAATCTCCATGATTAATAAGCACTGTGCTGGGTCTCACTATCTGTTATCAATAAATAATAATTCATGGGGTTGGTTTGCCTCTTATGATATGTTGTTCCCCTTAAATGATCCACCACACTCAGACCTTTTTGCTCCTCCACCAGCCTCCTTGGTGAGTTCTCACTGGGAGGTCCAGGTGTTGGGGGCATCCTCAGGCAATGGGAGGAGGGTGGGTGAGTGTCTGGGCTCTCCTGGATCACCCGGTGATGGATGGGGGCTTCTCCTGTTGAAACGGCACCCAGCCCCAAACCTGGACAGGCTGCTTCCTATTTTCAATCTTTCTTGTGCAGTCCCTTTTACAGTTTAAAGGGACTGCACAAGAAAGCCCGAAACAGTGGAGTGGCTAGGAGCACTCCACCACTCAGCTGTTGTTGCAGCTTTCTGAAAACCCTGTTTAAAGAGACTGTGGTCCCTTAACATGAGGTTTGCTGGGCCCATGAACCAGGAACCAAACCAGTTCAGTTCGGTTCATGGTATGGCCATGAACCGAACCACATTTTTTGGTTCATCCCTATCCCTACTTACTGGTTCTATTTGCTTCATCTCTTTCCATCCATGCTATTCAGAAGCCCTCTTCATATGGTATAGAGAACACATGTACAACTTGTTTGTAAGAAAAATACAACATGTTTTCACTTTACAAATGAAACCAGGGATGAGTATTGGGTATATGTGGGGTTTCAATCACATGTTCAGCTTTAAAGGTGTTGAATGTTACATGAGAATTACTCAATGCACATATAAATAAAAGTTAACTGTACACTGTGCAAGGATTGTGTATGCATTCACAATAACTTGTGCACAGAACTAAAAGCATCTTATTCCTGAGGAGATGCTGTTGTGCTGATAGGTCTGGATAGAAGAAGGGAACAAATACTGCTTTAATTGCAGAGGCATAGAAACTTGCATAACTCAGTGTCTCTGTGATCTTGTCATAGCAATTCCTAGGAGGAAGGGGCATAGTTGGAGGCTTTCTCCCATAGGCCACTGGTTTGCCAAACACTGCTCTCCTTTTCCCTTCTGTGTCCTTTTCCAAAGATGCATCTTCAGTGTAGTAAATCTTTTTCATTCCAAACCTTTAAAGACCAAACTGACTTAACCTGGATGCAGAAAGCCAAGGGCCAAGGCCAAAGGTGAGCAGTGTTGCTGACACTTGATTGACATCAAGGAACAAGAACAAGCTTAAGTAAGATATACAGTAATTGAAATGGTCAATGAAGCTTAAAACATGATGGCCATGACCCTGTTTCCTTTGAAAAGAAACATTTGTGTAGATGGAGTCTCTGTGCACAGGGGAAGTACAAATGTTTGTGTTTACAGCAAAAGTGTACCTGGGTGAGGAGACTGATCCACTTCAGAGTTTAGTGCATTTATTATAGTTGACAGCCAAAAATTGAATTCTTGAGCTTATATAACTCAGGTCTCTGCTTTTTTGTTTGGCACTGGGGACAGGAAGAGGAACGCACTCCTGTACTTTATGCAAAGGGACTATTCTCCAAGCACACACGCCCAGTGAAAATATTCCATTTTGCAAAGTTTGTACATATGCCATGCAGAAAAAAGAAGCCTGACTTCACTTGTCGAGTTCTCCCAGTCCATTTCCAGCTCCAAAGGCCCCTCAGAGGGAGTGGGAGAGAAAGCCCTTCTAAACACAAACATTGAAATGATGGTTGCATATCATCAGACTTCAGTATAAGAATGGCACTCCAGTTGGGTCGAGTATGTTAAACACTCTTTTCCTTGCTGCTGCAATGATTAGCTATTGTCGCAAAGAAACATTCTGTTTTGAACAGCAACATGTCACAGGGATTAAAAATAGTATGGAGCTTTGCTGGCCTATAGTAAAATCCAGAAACAAAAGCCATGTAATACCTTGCATTACGACCACCCAAAACAATAAAGCACAGTGTGCAGGCTTTTGAGCTATTCAGCCTGATGAAGAGTTCTTCAGGAAGGTGTCTAACAGCAGCATTTGTCACTTCATGGGGCTGCAGTTATAGAAGCCATGGGATTCAACAACACTGAAGGTCACATTTACACAATAATGTAGCCTGTATTGACAAATCTGTGATTGTTCTGAAGGCCTGATGGCAAACAGAGAAAACTGTAGAATCTGCTATAGAAATTTTAGTCTCTGTTAAAACAAATTATAACAATTTCCTAGGTATTTTTCTGACCTAGAAAGCTTGGAAAGGTGGATAGCATCTGGTAAATTTTAAGAAACCAGTTATATGATTGGCAGGAGAAAGCAGAGATGGACTCTGGCTTATAGATGCTTAGCAGCAGAATGTAGTCTAGGCACTAAATTAATATAAATGCTTTTATATAGACTTTGGCTCTTTCTCTCTCTTTTTGCTTTAAATTGTATACAGCAGGTCAGAACAATCAAGTGATGTGATCTGATGTGATGTGAAGCACAGGTGATTAAAATTCCATTCCATGCTTTCTTTGAGCTTTCCTTGTCAAATCAAGTATAGGTTTTTAAAGGGCAACTCCCCATCTAGTTCTTCATGTTTGTGCTTCAGTCTCTCAGCTGCAAAAGTAGTCTTCTCTCACACAAAGGAGAGGCAAGTGTTAAAGACTATTTTCAGATGTGTTAAGAGGTAAATATAAGACTTCATTAAGCAGACAGTATTTAATACTGCAATAGACAACTCAAGGATGAGAGAAGTTCAAATCAACTTGATTATTCCAAAGAAGTTGGTTTCTGAAGTGGTAGATAGAGAGCCTTGTGCTTTATTCAGTTGCTCATTCCTACAGACTAGAGATTGATAGCCTTTTAGATAGTCCTTTGCAGAATACTCAGGGCCACATTGAGCATAATTGTCTGAATACATGGGTGGCCTTATGGAAGGCCTTGATGCCTGCATGTGCAAATGTCTCACAAGAACATGCTATCCCTTCAGCTTGTTCAGAGATGGTCCTTTTAAGTCCAGTTACCTACTGAAATCTCAAGCTTCATTTCATAGAGTTGCCTTCACAGATAACACATTCAGGAAGATCTGAGTTCCTACACATGCATCCCTGGGTTTTATTTCTAAAACCATCTAATGGGAGTAAAACATTACATTGATTAGGGTTACTAAGTACTTACCGTGATCCGGCGGGGGAAACATCCTCCCCGGCTGGAACATTCCTCCCTGTAACGTACCATGCCATCACCAGGAAGTAACACTGGCCGATGCTCTGACAATGGCGCTGAAAACTAGATGGTACCATCGAGTTTCCAGCCCCATTGCCAGAGCATCACCTGGCATCACTTCGTGGCAACAGCATGCTGTGGCGGGTCTGTTGTCTGCATGGGAATGGTCCTGGGAAGACGTATGTGTCCCTCGCCGAATCACGGTAAATACTTGGTAAGCCTGACATTGAAATTGGTCCTGAGAGTAGGGCTTTCTTAACTTGAAACCTGCTATACCCTTGTATGCATTGTTTCCTCACACATTTCCCATCTTCACTGCATCTGAAGAATTATTAGCTTGCTTAAATTGCAGGAAGGGGCTTGGTTATCCAGAAAGACTATCCATTACTTTTCTGAAACTGTTTAGCCTAGTGGCCAGTACGGTGGTGAATTTTGGGCAGTTCGTAGTTTGGGAAGTCAAGTTTGTGACAGGTCAACCGGCATGAACTTTCCACAAACTTTCAAGCAGTTCATGGTGGTTCATGAATGGGTACATTTCCAGACAGACTGTTTCCGCTCAACCTAAATGCTTACCAAACTTCAAAGTAACAGGGGGGCAGAACTTGGAGGGCATGTAGAGGACCATCCGGGAAAGGTCCCCTGAGACTTTGGTGTCTCTAGCTTGCACAGGATCCATTCTGTATACTCCTGAACCTGTGCCTGTCATTTCCCCAGAAAGCACTTTCCTGGGGGCACGTTGTTTGTAGGGCCATAACTTGGAACCCGTAAATCCAATCCTCATTCTACTTGGAGGGCAGGTAGAGGAGAGCCAGCTGGAGATCCCATGCAAGTTTAGTTTCTTTAGCACACCAGGGGGGAGATTCTACTCATTCACAAACTGAACCCATTCATTTGGAGCTTAAAAGTTCATGACGGTTTGTGGTCCGCAAACCGGGCATGCCACAAACCATGAACTAAACTGAACTGTGTTTTCCTGGTTTGTGTCCATCCCTAGTACCTAGAGGTATACTGTGAGTCACTAAAGCCCCCCCCAGGTTTAAATTTAACTTATGTTGAAAATTCCCTGTACCATTGGGTAAGCCATCGTTCTCTTTGGGCCATAGAACATATGACAGTGGGGAAGTGTGATCAGACCCTGAGGCATGGTATTTAGTTGCAAGCATCAGCCAATGGGGATCTGACATGGCTTGGGGATGAAGCACCATAGAAAGAGGGGCTTAACTATTCCTCCTGTGCTGTTTCTCTGATCATTACTCCCTCCCCTAGGCTGCTTTAAGACGTGGAAGTGTAAAATAGTAGATTTTAATATATTATAATATGGGTACCTGTCCTTTATTTCTTCCTGAGACTTTAAGTAACCCAGGGGAGAGATATTTTTGATCAGGAAACTAGCATAGCAGGGAAGTTATTCCCTTCCACAGTTTTTACAGCCCTAATCTATGGCTGCCTGACCTGGATAGCCTAGGCTACCCTGATCTCATTAGGGCTGATTTTGCACAAGGAGCTGTTTGCCGAATTTTCCCCATGGATTCATGATCCTCAAAAAACAGGATCACGAAACCACGGGGAAAATCGGGCGGCTGCGTGGCTTCAAGTGGAAAATTGACCAATGGAAATGGGGCAAAGGGAGGCGCGATGGCGGTGCAGCTCCTTGTGCGAAATCAGTTTAGATCTCAAAAGCTCAGTAGGGTCAGCCTGGTCAGTATTTGGATGGAAGAGCACCAAGGAATACCAGGGTTGTGATGTGGAGGCAACCAATGGCAAATCACCTCAGAATGTCTCTTGCCTTGAAAACTCCCACAGGGTTGCTATAAGTCAGCTGTGACTTGGTGGCCAAAATAAATTTTAAAAAATCAAAATCCATGGCTTGTGTCACATATAATTAGAACCTCTGTTTTATTCCCCTACCCTCATTCTAATACCTCTGGCAGTAGAATAACTGAGAGCTGATAGAGCTAAGAATGTGAGTGTGAGAAGGTAACTCCCCAATTTTCATTTTGCCTCAACCCAAAACCCTTAACCACAGCCCACAACATGCAATTTGATAATAATACTAACCTAATTGATAGGTTATTTGTAATTTTGTTTGTTTGTTAACACTCAGTGAAAGCATAATATAAATGCTATTGAGATTTTCTACAGAAAGTAGTTTGTTGAGCACCTGAGTAATCGACTGGGGTGGGTAAGGAGGGCAAGGCCCTCCTGACAGTCAAACCATAGTTAGGTTCTTCTGGCCTCTGGGGTCTGTCTGTGACTTGCTATCCCATCTGGTCATGATGTTGATAAAGTATGATCACTACACATTATGCAGCTTCTGCCAGATGGGAAAGAGGTTGCAAAAATCTATTTCAGAGACTCTATTCAGCCTGCAGGCTGCGTGTTGTTCACACCAGCTATATGATATTTCTTCCTCTGAGGAATGCCTAATGAAGGCTAGTGAAGTATGTAGGATGTCATTATATAGATAAAAGCACAAAGAGATAAGGGATTTGGCTAATACTAGACACAGAGGCTAATGGTAGTTGACATGAGAGAGTAGTCATAGGCGTCTTTGCTCCTACTACCTGAACTTTAACCCTGGAATGACAGCATTACATGAAATCTGATGAGATTATAGCAACAAGTGAAATTGCTAACTAGAAGGAGGGAAGGGGGAGAGAAGAGAAATAAGTAATGTCTTACACGGGCTACTTAGTAAAGGTGGCAGGTAGGGCTAGAATTTTAAAATCTTGAGGTATGCTCCTCAGCACCTTTTCTTTCTCACCTTTGCAAAAAAGGAGAGAAGCCTTTGAACAGTGACTTAATGGAGAAATGTAAAATATATGCTATCATTATGATGAATCTTTATGGGCCATTCTAAGTATCTCATTAAAGAGATGCATTTCAGGCCAGCAAAGCAGCAATTATCCATTGTCCTTCTTTGGCAGCCAATAAGTTAAATAAATTCTTGACTCAAATCCTAGAGGGAACAATAAGCATTCACCATTGTCTTGTCAAGAAGATGGCTTTTAAGGATCGTATTTGAAAAAGAAGAGTGTATTGATTCACGTCAGGATTATCCAAATGCCATATTTGAGATTTCGTCTTTTCAGTTCCTAAACTAAAGGGAGACTTGAAATCCCCAAGGAAAAGAATTGCTGCTTCTTAAAATTACATTATATGTACACATGCATGCTTGCTGCTGCTAGAAATCACTGGCAATATATTCACTTGCCCTTCCTTATGATTTTCTCATTTGGGAGTTATAGGTCAATATATAGACCTAAGTAATGGAGGGTGAAGTGGACCGTGCTAAATGCGGGCCTGGAAAAGGAAGTTGTTCTTGCTGCATGAAAGTTACAGCTGTTCCAGCCTGAACTTTCTGCACTGCAGGCAACACTGGGAACAGTGTGACAGAAGAATCAAACAGAATATCCATGGGGGAAAAAAAAGCACTGGCCTGTCTGGTTAGATGTCCTATTGGTGACAAGTGAAAAGACTTCATCCTTGAGATGAAAGCATTGAATGTGATTGAATAGCCTTATCCAGCACAAAGTGATTAAAAAAAAAAAATTCAGCCAGCAATATAATGTTGCTCATAAACAGGGCACAGATCAGCTAACTGTGCATATGAGTGTAAAATAGGGAAGGAGCAAATGTGTCTTACTTTGTTTCATTTACATTTTTGCCTGTGGTTTTGCATTTTCAGTTCTTGGATGTTGGTTCTTCTTGGATCTTTTCATATTGTATATGCAAGCTGCATGACTGAATCCATACATGGTTGGATATTGTGTTACCAGAACCCTTCACCTCCTAGATTTTGTTGTCTACAAAGGAAAATCCAGAAGATGAATGATTATTCAATATCCAGTGTCATGTGGATTGAGCCACAAGCAATTTATATATCATTTATATGTACGTATGTCACAATTATGATTTACGGATAGATAAATAACATTATGTCCTTACGACCAGAAAGTAACTTTATTGGCCTAAAGGAGATAACATAATAGGAAAGAAGCAAGACAGTAGTAAAGACAGTGAAACTGAACTATTTAATTGCAGCAATACAGAAGCAATGACGTTCACTGTGTGACCTTAAGCCAATCACACTCTCTCAGCCTAACATACCTCACAGGGTTGTTGTGAGGATCAAATGGAGGCGAGGAGGACAACATAAACCCCATTGGGGAGAAAGGCAGAGTACAAATGAACTAAATAAACAATAAATATTTGGCAATATGATAGTCCAGACTGTGTTTCTCCCAGCTGATAGTCTGGAGAAACCAACCAGAAGAGAAGAGACAAGTGATGAGTTGCCCAAAGAGACCAAAGTGTGCAGTGGGTTAAATGAAAAAGGATAAAAGAAGAAGGAAGCCCCTAGTCATGTGAAGATGCTTTGGGGAGGCCAATTGGCTGGAAAGCTAGCTGGCAAGACCAGAGGAAGAAGAAGCTAAGAGAAGGGGAGTGAACTGAGAGATATGGAGGCTCAGTTTGGGAAGGGAAGCAGAACTGGAGAAAGGAAAAGCATATTCCACTTGTCTTGACAAGGAGGATCTAGTGATTTCATGTTTGTGCTACTGGAAGAAAGTTCAGGATTGGACCCAGCTTCTTCTTTCTTTATGTTCTTTCTTTTCCCCCTTTCTTTTATTTTCTCAATAAAAACTAAGATTGACAACAAAAACAATATTAAAATCTACTATTCTGTCTAATAAAATCAATATGGTACAATTTTGCCCATCAATGGCCTGGTGCCGATAATCAGCTAAGGCTGAAAGTCAAGTGTCTGCCTGATGAAGTGTTCAGCAAACACTGTCGTTTCTTTTTTACATTATCAATTGACACAGTGTTGATCTCTTTCTCTGAATGCCAGTTCTTGTATTATGAGAAAGAACAAACCAGAAAAAAATATATTTGACTTCAGTATGTAATTCACTCTTCAACATACGTTTATTATTTCCCCTCTCTGTCAGACTGTCTTCAAGCCCTCAATTGTTTCAATTTGTCTTCTTTGCAGAGACCATGTTTTAATAACTTTCCCTGCCCATCACTGAAACCTCTATTTTCATTCATTCCATTTTGAATGTGCTGAAACAAGTCAAACAGTTAGCCTCTTAATCAGGTGTATCTGAATTATTCCTGAATTAACTTTTCTCCTAAAGCCAGTTTGGTGTAGTGGTTAAGTGTGCAGACTCTCATCTGGGAGAACCGGGTTTGATTCCCCACTCCTCCACTTGCACCTGCTGATGTGACCTTGGGTCTGTCACAAGCTCTGGCAAAGCTGTCCTTGAAAAAGGGCAGTTTGTGTCAGAGTTCTCTCAGTCCCACCCACCTCACAGGGTGTCTGTTGTGGGGAGGGGAAGGGAAAGGAGTTTGTAAGCCACTCTGAGACTCCAAGTGAAGGGCAGGGCATAAATCCAATCTCTCCTCCTCTTCTTCTTCTTCTAAATTCATTATTTGTACATAACTAAAATATACTGAGAGATGTATTTTTAAAAAATATGAACTTTTCTAACTGGTTGTAAACTGAGAACTAAAGAAAGTGATACTGATTATTATATAAATCCTGCACAGATGGAATCTTCTAGCCCTGCAGAGGACTGTAGAATTTACACATAAGCATATGGGCCTCTTCGACTGTGAGACAATGCAGACACTACTGTAGCCAACTCATTGGAATTCGCTGCAGCAAAGTTCACTGGGTGACCTTATGCCAGTTCCTCTCTCACACATCTTATACCAGCAATCCCTGATGCAGTATCCAGAGCTCCATGGCACATACTGATGATTTTCTAGCCACCCGCTTCTTGGCGATAACTGCCAAAGTGTCTTGAACGGAGGAGAAAAAATAACAGGGAGTTTTGGGTTGGCTCTCCACCAGCTGACTGAGAAGCAAAGAGCTTGGCTACTTTCTTACATCTCTGGACTTGGAAACCTCTCTCTGTGGCTATAGCAAGGAGCAAATTCTGCCCAAAGTAAAGAGCCAGATGTTTTCCATGCAAATGGGTCTCCTTGCTTCTGCATTTGTATTCCTCTGTCACTTTCTTTCATTTCCACAAAGGTAATTGCAGTCTGAGGAGCAAAAATGCAGTTTGCTTCCTCTTGTGGCACAGCAAGGGAATTCCCAGAAACAGAGAAGTCTGATGCCGTGCTGCAAGGGAGGACAAACTTGCTTTTTGCACCTTGGACTACAAATACCTCTGTGGAAACTAGTGAAAGAGGTGGAGGAATACAAATGCAAGAGCAGGGAGACCCATTTGTGTGGGAAATGCCACAGTCCTGGCTTTCTTCCATCTGCTTGGTGTAAGAGATGCTTCAGGAGAGCCCAGGAAGCATTGCCTATACATACCTAGGGAAGGGCCATTGAAAAGCTGCTGCCTCCATCATAGAAGGACAAAAACATTTGGGCTTGGCCTGCTCAAAGTTTTGGTCCCGATAGTGTGAGTTAGAAAGGTGATGGATGTTTGTTACCTCCCAATCCAACTGAGGCTGGGAGGAAGGTGAGATGACTTGGAGCTCATACCCCACACACACACACTGAGTGGGTTGGGTAGGCTGCAAGTCTCCCATCACTTCCCTGACCCATTCTACCAGCCTCCAGGACCCTGGAGGAAGCTGAGCCCCATTGGTACTGGAGCTCTCCTTGGACCCAGAAAGGAGGAGGAGGAAGAGGAGTTGGATACGCGGATGACACCCAGCTCTATCTACTGATGGATGGGCACCCAGACTCTGCCCAAGAAAATCTGGACAGGGCGTTACAAGCCGTAGCTGGTTGGTTACAACAGAACAGACTGAAACAAGAAACAAAAAAATAACACTCCTAGCGCAATATCAATAAATTTACACAAATTCAAAATTCTAACCAGGTGGTACATGACACCTCAGAGACTGTCTCACATAACATCTAACTATTCGCCAGACTGCTGGAAGGGTTGCAAAAAAATAGGGACTTTTGCGCATTGCTTTTGGGAATGCGAAAAAATTAGTTCATTCTGGAATGATGTACTGCGACATATCCACAATATCTTGGGTATACTTACTCCAAAGTCACCTGAGACCTTGTTTTTAAATCTTTGGTCAGAGGAAATAGCACATCATCACTATAGAGACATGTTGGACACAATGCTATATGCGGCTAGGCTATCTATAGCATCTTGCTGGAAAGATATCTCCCCCCCCTAACATTCAAACTTGGTACAAGAAGCTGTGGAATCAGTTCATTATGGAAAGCATCACTGATAAAGTTAACAGAAATAAAAGGAACGTCGTACATTTTGGGTTCGAAGCCAAATGGTTGCCAATTTTAGAAGCTCTATCAGACAAAAAAATTATTTCAGCATCCTGGGATAACTATGTTAAATGGTTGTGAGGATTTTTTTATGGTTCAAATAAAGTACAGTAAGTAGGCTTTGGTAAAACTTGATTTGTGGATAGTACTTTGTGTTTAATATGGTTAGATATATCATTGAATGTCTACAGATATTCTTGAGGGCAGAAGACACTTGGTTGTATCTAAAGCAACAAACAGTACAGGCATCAATTACAAATTGAGGCTAAAATAAGTCACTTTGTTCAAAGATTTATTGAAGAATGTATCATTCTTTAAAGCTTACTTTTTTGTAATTAGTGTGTTGGTTTGAATGTATAACGGTTCGTATGACCTTTATGTATATTTTTATTGTTATATTCATTTTATTGTTTTAATCCTACCAATAAAATGTTAATGAGAAGGAAAAAAAAAGAACAGACTGAAATTGAACCCATCAAAGACGGAGGTCCTGTACCTGGATCGTGGGGGACTGGGATCGGGGACCGGGCTTCCAACCTTTGACAGGACCTTATTGGTGCCAGTGCTGAAGGTGAAGAGCCTGGGGGTATTCCTGGATGCCTCACTAACTATGGAGTCCCAGGTTGCCACCACTGCCCAGTCTGCCTTCTTCCATCTGAGACAGATCAGGCAGTTGGCCCCATACCTCACTCCCCAGTATCTGGCTACAGTGACCCATGCAATGGTCACCTCCAGATTAGATTATTGTAATTCTCTCTATGTGGGTCTGCCCTTGACTCTACTCTGGAAACTGCAGCTGGTGCAAAACGCAGCAGCGCGGGTACTGATGTCGCTGCCTGTGCGGGCCCACATCCACCTGGTGCTGCACAAACTGTACTGGCTGCCTATTGAGTATCGGATCTGTTTCAAGGTGTTGGTGCTTACCTTTAAAGCCCTATGCAGACAGGGACCTGCATATCTGTGAGACCTCCTCTCCCTCTATGAGCCCCGAAGGGCTTTACGATCTGCCAATCAACATCTTCTCATGGTCCCCGGCCTTAGGGACATCTGCCTTGCCTTGACTAGGGCCAGGGCCTTTTCAACCTTGGCCTCTACCTGGTGGAATGAGCTCCCATACGAGATCAGGGCCCTGAGGGTCCCTTTACAGTTCCACAGGGCCTGCAAGACGGAGTTCTTCCACCAGGCTTTTAATTAGGGCAACGGACATTCCTTTCATTTTACTGGGCCTCTACTCAACGGGTCAGAACTGCATATTAGAGTTGGCATCTCTGAGGTTTTAATGTTAATGACAACGGCATTGGATGAAGGCCAAGGTGGTATTTTATTAGTGTTTTAATTATACATAAAGTCAGTATTAACTGTATATCTTGTATTTTATTAAATGTGATGTAACCCACCCTGAGCCTGCTATACGGGGGAGGGTGAGATAAAAGTAGAATATATATATATTCACATTTATATCCCACCCTCCCCAGTGGGCTCAGGGTGGCTAACAAGGGCAGGGTAATTAGCCGTGCCATAATTAAAAACATATAAAACATAATATAAATAAATAAATTTATACCCTGCTCTTCACTTGGAGTCTCAGAGCAGTTTACAATCTCCTTCCTTTCCTCACAACAGACACCCTGTAAGATAGGTGGGGCTAAGAGAGCTCTGAAAGAACTGGTCTTGATAGAACAGCTCTGAGAGAACTGTGACTGACCCAAGGACACTCAACTGGCTGCATGTGAAGGAGTTGGGAATCACGCTCAGTTCTCCAGATTAGAGTCCACCACTCTTAACCATTAAACCAAACTGGAGCAGCACAGACCTGTGAGACAATGACTGGCAGAAGCCATGCCTATCACTGTTTCCTGGGTCACTGCCTTCCTCTGGTTTTGGCACTCCAAGCAGTTGCATGGCTCATATATGGGGTAAGGCGGCCCTTGGCTTGTATTCTCCCAGTGACAACTATCTTATGATGGTGCCCACTACCTAAGGTCCCAAATGTGCTTGCCGGCTGTTTCAATACTTGGGTAACATTGTCCTTCATGCTGCTCCTACATTTCTTTTAAACTGAAAGCACATCGTGGAACAGAATAACAAATCTTTTACAAGTAAAATACTGACAATTTTTTGGATCTAGAATCTGGATCTCTGATGATCAGAGTTGCCTTGAAACCATCCTTTTCTATCTTTCTTCAGCTGAGACAATATTCTACTCTGACTGTCTACCTGCTGTTTGTAATGCTGTTTTTAAATGCTGTTTTAATGTTTTAATTAATTTTTTATTATTGTATCTGTGTTGCCAAATGGCCTAGCTATTGTTGTGATCCACCCTGAGCCTGTTCATGGGGAGGGTGAACGATAAATTTGAAAAATATATCAATTAGTCTGGGGTGGAGGAAATGAAAAAGGAGTCTTGAAGAGACAAATCAGAGAACAAAAGCGGCAGTACAGATAATTTCTGCATTGCATCTTGCAAACTTTGCCGATATTCCTGACAACCAGTTCCTTTATGTGTGGTTATTTCCATTTTTCTGGGATCCTGGGAAATCAGTGCCTTTGATTAGGTGTTTTGTCAAACCAAATGTGATGAGGTGACCTGCTTGGAAAGAAATTTGACTAGTTCTGCATCTGTGCTTTTCAGCTGAAACAGCTCATCAGCTTGGCTGATAAATTTCAGCAGGCCGAGCCGGATGAAATGTCACACTGGCATACGGCATTCTGTTGGCTGTCTTTAAAGGTTTCCTAACTAAATTCACTTTAATTTTTCTTCTCCTTTATTCCCAGGAGCATTCAACCTCGGCCCCTGTATTTTTTACTTTATTACTGCATTGAAAGGAAATTGATAAACATCACTTATAAAAAGGACCTGCATCGAGCCATGAGTCTTACACACTGGATGACCTTTTATTAATGGTGTGTTGGCTGCAAACGATAAATCCCACCAACCCTTCCTCTCACATATGGTGGGATTATACATAAAGTCAGTTGCTGGCAATTTGTTATTTAAATGGGACATTAATATAATGGAAGGTATTTGCTTGTATCAGCAGGACTACCACCATAAACTTTACAGAGTAATATTTTGCCATTAACAACACTTTGTCTGTCTTATTACAAGTAGCACACATCTAGGTAGAAAATCCTCTGGACTATAAACATGGTTTGAAATCTGCATATGGTGAACATGTCCAAAACTATATGGAGCCATATTTTAAATTTCCCTTCGAAGTGGGAGGTTTCAGCGGCCATTCTGCAAGGCAATAGGGACATGTTCTAAAACGTCAATGCAGATTGATTGGGGTTTTTGCACCAACTGGACCTCTATTGAAAATACTTGGCTTGATTTTCCTTTGACTGGTGCCAGTGTAAATCAAGAATCACTCCACTGAATTTGCTTTGTTGACATAGAGGTTGAGAAGGGCCCCTGTGTTGTTTTACAGTACAGAAATATGGAGGGGGACGAAAACATGAAATTGCTGTAACTATCCAAGTCCATGGATAGGGCTGCAAGCCCTTAGGTCAGTGATGGCGAACCTTTTAGAGACTGAGTGCCCAAACTGCGACCCAAAACCCACTTATTTATCGGAAAGTGCCAACACGGCAATTTAACCTGAATACTGAGGTTTTACTTTAGAAAAAAACAACTCATACGTTAACTTAAGATGATCCAAACAAAGTAAGGAAAGCAATCCCAAATGCTTTCATTTACTTAAAATTATATGGCAGAGAATTTGACACTTTTATGATGGTCTGGGCCTGGCTGGGGCAATGGCACGTGTGCCCACAGAGAGGGCTCTGAGTGCCACCTCTGGCACCCGTGCCATAGGTTCGCCACCACTGCCTTAGGTGGTAGTTGGAGATCTCCTGGAATTACAAATGATATCTAGGCTATAGAGATCAGTTCCCCAGGAGAAAATGGCTGCTTTGCAAGGTGGTCCTCCCCTCCCCAAATCCTGGCCTTCCCAGGCTTCACTCCCAAAATCTCCAGGAATTTCCCAACCCAGAGCTGGCAGAATAATTTTAATAGTAAAGGCCATTAGCAAGCTTAATGCAACAGCAGTTACTACTATTTCAAATTAGTATTTACCTATTAAAAATATATGTACACAATGCATACAATTATGGGCCAAGAGGATAGGTGTAAGTTCTTACACACTGGCAGGGGCAATCCAGTATGCAGGAAAATATTCTTTAACCAACCCCCCCCCCAAGTCTTCACCTTCCTCAAATGTGGGGGAGGGGCAGCTGCTGAGGGCTATGCTTTTTGTAGCCTTCATTCTGTCAGCAAATGTTGACAATAAGCATAAACCCATAAGCTGGCTGAAGGGGAGTTGGGAGTCTGTCAGTCCACAGCTGCAGGCTGAACTTCTTGGTCATAGCTACCATCCCAGTCTTCTCGGCTGGTGGCTTCCCTGTTGGTTTGAAAGTTAGAATCACATCTCCATTTCCATGCACAGAGCTGCTTCTGCATTGGTTTTAATAAGCAAAGTGTAGTTGCTATAGATTGGAAGCGTGTCTACTTCATCCAATTTTTCCCTAAACAACCTGTCCGTCCTCCCCAGCACTGTAACCCCAAAGTGGTCATTCACAAATGCAACTATGCTCCCCCAGCAATATCTTCATGAGTGCAGTCTATATGCTGGGTAACGGTAAAGGTTTCCCTTGCTCAAAAGCTAGTCGAATCTGACTCTAGGCCGGGGATGGTGCTCATCTCCGTTTCAAGCTGAAGAGCCAGTGCTGTCCAAAGACATTTCTGTGGTCATGTGGCCGGCGTGACTCAACACCGAGGTGCATGGAATGCTGTTTCCTTCCCACCAAATTGGTACCTATTTATCTACTTGCTATTTCTTGCTTTCGAACTGCCAGGTTGGCAGGAGCTGGGACCGGAGACAGGAGCTCACTCCATCATGTGGCACTAGGGTCTTGAACCTTCTGGTCTGCAGCTCAGCATCTTAACCTCTAAGCCACCGCAGCTGTATGCTGGGTAGACAATCCTTATTGCTTGGTCCTTGCCCCATGTAAATCAGTGTCCCCATTCTTTCAAGGGGACCAGTTAAAATGGTTATTGTGAATTCCGAGAATGATCAATGTTTAGGTTTCCCAGTTAAAATTCTGGATGGGGTAAGGATGCATCTTTTCTCTAGCACAGGGATTACCAACTCTGGCTTGGTAAAATCCTGGAATCTTGTGTGTGGTGCCTCGGAAAGTAACTGTGACAGTAAATGGCTAACGTTTTTACCTGGGCTGAGAACCTTGAGTGACAGGGGATTCAAAGGAATTCTACAGTTGAGAGTAGCAGTTGGGAGTGGCAGTTAAGAATGACAGTTGACAGTGAAGGGGAGTTAAGAAGAGTGAGAGGATTAAGAAGGATTCTCAGATAGGGAAGTGGGACTAGTGGTCTTTCCCTGAGAGAAATAACTCCTAGAAAGGGGGAAGATGTTCCTATAAAATCTGAGGGAAATAGTTCCTAGTAAAGGGGGGTGATCTTCCCCAAATCTGAGGGAAATAGAACCTAGTAAAGAGGGATGATCCCTATCAAGTGATTAAGAAGGGATACTGGAAATTGTGTGAATGTTCCTGCCTTCACCAACAAGTTATCTTTGAGACAAAGAAGCTTAGCTTGTTTATTTAAGCTGAAATTGCCAAGAAAATTCTCTTCTCAGTTTTAAAGACCTGACTGTATAACTAACAGCTGCAGAGTCAGTTTGGTGTAGTGGGTTTGATTCCCCAGTCCTCCACATGCAGCTGCTGGTGTGACCTTGGGTCAGTTACAAGTTCTTTGAGAACTGTTCTCTCACAAGCAGTTCTTGGGAGAGCTCTCTCAGCCCCACCTATCTCACAGGGTATCTGTTGTAGGGAGGGAAAGGGAAAGAAGATTATAAGCCACTCTGAGACACCTTCGGGTAGTGAAGGGCAAGGTATAAATCCAATCTCCTCCTCCTCCTCGTCCTTCTTATTTGTTACAAACTATCATTTATATTTATACACAGTTACCTCATTCATGTTTGTTTTTTTGTTTGTTTGAGTAAACCATACACATACACCCTAATTCCCATTGCTAGAAACATGGCCTGTGTTTCTCTCTCTCTCCCTCCTCCCCTTTCATATTAGAGCAGCTTTGTCAGCTCACTTTCCCACTTTACATAAAGGAGATTTAAAGTTCCTCAAATGCAATAAAGCAAACATTCAATAATAAAACAATAAAAGAGCATGTACAGCCAAGTGCCTTCCATCATTGGCAGTAAACAGCGAATTACTACCTACGGGTGATATTGTGCACAGTCAATTTAGTGTCAGACAATGACACTTTCAAAAAATGCAAGCACTCAGTAAATGTGGTAACTTCCTATCTGCCCCCTTCTATACTTATTTTATGGAAAACAGACATATTTGAGGGAAGGCAAAGCCATATGGGAAACACCATTCTGGTGGACATTTTGCATGACAAAGCATTGTTTAAAACACAAAGCTAAAATCGGTGAGCAAAAAATTTATTTAGCTGTTATTGATCACAGTCATCATCATAATTGAGATTATGGTGGGCTCTGCTACACTCTCCCAAGTGGCAGAGGTTCAGTGTAAATACTCAGGCCTAAAGTTAGGCCTTAATATATATGTAAGGGAGGGCCCATGAGACTTCTAATCTTTCCATATGAAGGATAGTATTCTGAGCTTTCTCCCTAACTCAACCAAAGCAGCTTTGTCAGCTGTGCAATGCAATCTTTGAGTGCCCCCTGCTGGTTCTCTTCTTCCACATCATAGTTCCAGGTAGTCAGCCATTATTTAAGCTACAATTTAATGTTAAATCATACTTTACTTCATACCAAGAATTTAAACAGTCAAATGTAACATGATTTTTTAAAAAATACACATGTGGTTGCAGTTTATTAAAATGTACAATATATTACTTACAATATGTTAAAATTTAGAAAATTTCAAACCAAGGCTGCATGATTATTTATTAGTATTAGCAACATAGCCCAAATGATGTTCTACACTGACTGATCATTTGTTTTCAGGCTAAATTCCAGGTACAGGAATCAACTTTTAATGGCTGGAGATGATTAATTTAATGATCTGGAACTGGGGTGAACAGTGAGGTAGCAGAATTGCAGATGGCACCATATTGGTCAGAATTATGCAAACCTAAGGGCATTGCAAGGAGCTCCAAAAGGCCCTCTCCAAACTGATTGAATGGGCAACAAAATGGTAGATGGAATTCAATGTAATCCAAAGTAAACAAAACAAATGAATCCTACTTTGAAGTATACGTTGACCTAAGACCCTCCCAAAATGTCTCAAGCATGGTGCAGCTGCTGAGGGGAAAGGAAAATGGGCCAAACTTGCCCCTCATTTCTTTTCCATGAATGGAAATCTTGCCGTACTGCACTTCTTCTGCTAGCAGAAGGCCTGAGAACTCTTATATATCCTTTTTTGTGGTTGGCCTAGGCCGCTCCACAATGTTAGCAACTTTGGCCTCTTGAGTACTGCTATTGGACCCAATCATATGCTCCAGATACACAACATGATTACATCCAAATTGACACTTAGAGGCCTTGATAATGAGTCCAGCTTGATGGATGCTCTGGAGCACTTCTCTCACATGTTCTAGGTATTCTTCCCAAGTCAGACAGTAAATGTCAATGTCATCCTTATAGGCAGCTGCAAAAGACAGTCCATGAAGTAATCAATTCATCAACCTCTGGAATGTCTTCAGAGCACCATTCAGCTCAAATGGCAAATTAACAAATTGATAATATCCCAGAGGTGACACAAAGGCAGTTTTATCAGAAGCTTCAGGACTCAGAGGGATGTGTCAATAACTTGAAGCCAATCAATGATGCTAATGTAGGCAGCACCAGCCAGGTCTTCAATCAAACTCTCAATTCTAGGAGGAGGATAATGATCCACAGCAGTTAACTTGTTCAACTTCCTGAAGTCCATACAAAAACAATGTTCATTGGGGGCATCCCTCTGATAACTTCTTCATTGGCACAATGACTACAGGTGCTTCCTGATCAGAGTGAGACTCCTTGACCACTCCCCACTTCAACATTTTTGAATCTCAGCAGCAACTATTTCTTTCATGGGCCCATTCAGGGGGTGTGGGCTAGATTTTGTAGGTCCATGTGCCCCCATTCTAATGTGATGGGTAAAAAATTAGTTTGGCCAGGTACATTTGAGAAAAGAGGCTAGAAACAGCTCAACGCCTGTTTCAGTTCATTCTGCTGTGATGGCAATAAGGTGAGGACTATCTGCAGTTGCTGTGGCTTTTCAGCTCCTGCATTCTCATTCAATAACTCGGGCAAGTGCAGTTCCCCTTCCTCTGCTACCTTCACTGGAAAGATCTGGCTAGCCCTCTCACAAAACAGCTTCAGGTGGTTGATATGAACAACCTGGGTCTCCTTAAGAGAGCCCATTTCCTGAACCAGATAATTACCATTTTGCAGCTTTTGTAATACACAAAACTGACCAGCCCATGCAGCCTCCAGCTTGGCTATGTGATCAGGTTTCAAAACCAAGACCTTATCCCTGACAACCAAGCTCCTAGATTTGGCTCGCCAGTCATAATAGTCCTTCTGTTGGACTTGTGCCTGTTTAAGGAACTCTCCAGCCACCTTCCTGACCTGCTCCAAAGTGTGCTTTAACTTTGCCCGGATATTCTGTGGCACTAAGGGGACATTCCAACATCTGGCTCCCATTCCAGGTGACCTTAAGTAGCTGCAGGGGCCCGGTGACCCTTCTTCCAAACATCAGTTCAGCACAAGAGTGCCATCCCAGGCTAGCTGCAGGGGTATCTCTGATGGCAAATACAAAATAGGAGAGTGCTCCATCCCATCCCCCCGGGTACTACATGGCATAAGCCTTCAGCATCTTACCTAAAGTCTGCACATATCTTTCCACCAGTCCATTTGCACTTTGATGATGAGCCACAACAGGAGTGTGCTTAATCCCATCTAGTTCATAGACTTTCTGCATTCATTTCAAAGTGAAGTTACTTCTCTCATCGGAAACTATAATCTCAGACCAACTAAATGTTGACCTGAACTCTAACAGAGCTTTGGCAATGTTGGTAGTCATGATGGAGCGGAGTGTGAATGCTGACAGGAAGCGGGAAGCATGATTGCCACCAACAAGATGAATTGTCATCCTGATTTAGTTCTGGGCAAAGGTCACAAAACATCAATGGAGATTAGCTGGAAAACCTGACCACAGGGAATGATCTCAAAAGTACTTTAGGGTGGTCCTGTGGGAACCCCACCTTCTGACAAATCTCACAAGTGCTGCTGTAAGTTTGCACACTTTTATTGGCATTAGGCCAGTAAAATGAATTGGTAATTAAAGTTTTCTTTATGCCTAGAAGTCCACCACCATCACCCTCAAGATGTCTTGATATTTTTGTGGTTATGACTAGCTGCTTTACTGGCTCTGTTTCTTCTGAATAGTCTTTGGGAAGATACTCTATATAAATACATGCCATATAAATCTGCTCTTTACAACTTCATTCAGCTCTCCAGGCATCCGTCCGACTGCAGATGACAGTCTCTGAGAGAGGCATACTCATGTTGAATTTCCCTAAAGGCTTCAGACAAAAACTGTGATCATCCCTCCCCTAGCACTATTTTTGACTCAGGCTTGATTTTCTGAGGAGCATGGGAGGGATTTGGGCTTACAGGAGTCTCGTCTCATCTTGCAGAAGTTCTTCTGTTGGGACCCACCAAGGGGGGATGTCTGCTCTTCCTCCCTCACCTCAGCTGAGGTAATCTCTGCTGTCAACAACTCCTTAGTGGAACCCTTCTACTGCCTCTCTTCCTCTTCAGCTTGGGAATGCTCCAGGGCTGCCAGCTCCTCTGGAAGGTTGCCTTCTTTATTTCTCTCACCTGGCTGTGGCGAGTAATTACCTTCTGCTGGCTCCTTGGGACATAACATGTCAATACAACAGGTCTCCTCCAATAAGGAATTTATCATCCCCATTTGAGTGAACTTATACAGGCAATTGCCCCTCCCAACCTCTGAAGCGCATCTGTATAAGAGTCATAGGTTGGTTGGAGATCTGAGAGTCATAGGTATGAATGGAAACCTTTCCAGCCCATTTCACCAGCTCCTTCAATGCACTTCTAGCAATGTTCCCTCTAAGCTGTGGACTGTTGTGAGCAAAAATTCTGCTTCTTGAGCCAAAAGAGCTACTAGCATTAATGTTTTGAGTGAGCCTATATTTAGGGTTGCCAAGTCTTCTTACCTTGGTGGCGGGGAACCTCTCCAGGCTCCAGGAGTTTGTCGGCGGTGCTACATGCTACGTCGCTCACGTTGAGGGCATGGCCCAGATAGTCGGAGGGAAAACCATAGAGTTTTCCCTCTGATGATCTGGGCCATGCCCCCAACGTGAGCGACGTGGTTGCGTCACTTCCTGTGACGCAGCCACGCTGCGCTTCGGGAGGCGGAGTTCCCCCCGGGGCCCGATTCCACGGTGGCAGGAATCGAGCCTCCAAAGCGGGGGTTTCCCCGCCCCCACTTGGCAGCCCTACCTATATTTGACTATTGCATAAATTAGTTTTTTAGAAGATTATTGCCATAAATGATTGAGCATTACCCCTTAAGCCATTTAAATTAGAAAATTAAATCAGTGCATCTTAATAAACATCCATATTTTCAAAGAAAGTAACATCCATATTTTCAAAGCAAGAATGTGATAAAGCATCCCTTATCTTTAGGATATGGGAAAAAGAAGTACCAAGACATTATACTGAGTTGTTCAAGCTACAGCTTCCTGGAGGTATTCTTACTTTAATACCCTCAACGGTAGTAGTAAGTAGTACAATTAGGTGTACTGAAGGAATGGAATTAGACACAAATGGCCCTCTTAAAATTATATGACAAATCGAAATCCTTTGAAAGAAAAAAGTTCCAAGTTGAAAAAACGTGGACCCCTCCCCCCACAGCACTGAATGTATGTTATTCTGCCCACACCTGGCCCATGAGTCACCCCTGTTCTCCTCAGCAGGCACAGCCTCTTCCCACTCCCACCCCCCCCCAAACAGCCTCCCTCAAGGTCTCTCACCTGGAGCGCCCCCCCACTGAAGTTCAAGAGGTACCCTGTCCAACATGAATGATAAATACAGCCTCACTAATCTCAGATAAATGGTTGTGTGAACATATTCTAGGCCTCATTCAACCAAGTATATTAACCTCCAATCAATATTTTTGCTTGCCAAGCCAACTAGCAAAAGTTTAAACATTAAAAGTAACGTTATTTTGCTTTTATCTAGCAATCCAACTTTTACTCATAAAGATAAAATAAACACATTTAAAATACTTTGGTAATATCAGTCAGAAGCATCATACACAAATAAATTGTCTACATCAGGTTAAGAAGCATTGCTATATACAGTATCACTGAAGCAACACTATTAATTAGATAATATGCCATTTATTTAGTTACCCATTTTGTATTCCAACTTTAGACATGGACTTACAAGGTAGTAACAACTAGTCAAATTCAAGTGCAGTATTTTCAGCCTCTGTTTGAAGTTATTTTATATTTAAAAATAAATGATTTTGAAGTAGGTGGAAGACAAAAAAAAAATCCACAGTTGCCACTCATAACTGCTTGTTCCTAAAGTTATTTCTAAAATAAGACAGGCATTCCAAAACAAAGGAATTTGGTATTCAATTGTACCCTTGCCACTAAATAGTTTCACACAAAGTACACACTCTAGGCACAGGGCTCTCACTGGTTTCTGCCTGTCCAGGACAAAAAAATTCAGTGGCCAGATGCAAAGGACAGGGCTTCTGCACTTTTAATACTTTTAGGCAGAAGAGCAAATTTCAGTAGGTTTAGCTAATCCTCATCCGTGAACTACACCTGTCAAGCTCCAGAACTTGTTTTTCAAACCAACTTGTCAACATTCATTCTCCCACTAAATTATAGAAAAAATACAGGCGCCCAGCTTTCATTTATATCCAGTTAACCCTAGGAGACCATCAGTGTAAGTGCAAGGCCAGTGCACTGCCAAACCAAAGAAAAGTTGCGGGAAGTGGGCCAGGAATCAAAGTCACAGAGAAGAAGAGCAATAAAAACAGGGGGTGGGGAGTGTAGCAGTCACTGCTTAAGTGGTAGAACACCAGTTCTTCTGCTAAAGGTCCCAGGTTCCCCACTTTGAAGTATCTCAGGCTGCTGGGCTTGCACAGATCTCTTGGCCGCAGAGATCTCTGACAGACACAACAGATAGTGCTGCCCTTAATAGTATAATGCCCTTAATAGTATAATGAAGCCACCTAGCAACATGAACTTGAGAAAGGCATATAGATGATATCATATTGCAAATTGCAATCCATACATTCTTCCAGGAACGCAACCTGACTAAAGAATTGCTTGTGACGATTGTACACTAGATGTAAAGCTCCACAGTATATGGGCAACTCAAAGTAGGCTGGGAAAGGGTGTGTGTGTAAGTAGCTCCCATATTACCTAGCAACTGCCAGAAGACCTCTCTCCTCTCCCCACCTCCCAACACACAAACATAGCCTCTGGAGTAAGCAGCCACGGCCATATGCTCCAGTAACCAAGTAAATATATTTTGATGTTATCCGTGTGCCTATCCCTTCAATAATTTAGCATTTACAGCCTTTCTTGGCACAGAGATATGACATGCAGGAGGAAGCTTTGCTTGCTAAATTTCTGGGGCATCATTTAAAGGGCCAGTCAACAGAAATGTGGGAAGCCTGAAAAAGAAAACAACCTTCTCTCCCGAGTTGCTTTTTACCCACTTGCCTTTTAAAAAATCTACACTTAAGAATCAGAGGAGAGAAGAACAAGGCACACTCCAATCTCCAACTCTGAAGAGCTCAAGATGGAAGAGGAGGTGGAAGGGAAGGGGAAGGTGGGACTCACCGCTTTCAGGCACAGCCCAGTCTTGCCTCCTCCCCACACCGAGAAAGAACAACTGCTGGTGGCTGCTGCGGGTGGCGGCTGCTGCGTGTCATTCTCTAGATCAAAGATGAGCCCATCTGCTTCCTTCCTACTTGCCCTGTGCTGACGCTAAAATCTGTGTGCTGGGAGTGTGTTAGATTGCAAAAAAAAAAAGTAGGTTTTTTAAATGCTGCTTGTGTCAGAGACACAGGAGCTGTGGTGGCTCAAGTGGTTAAGACGCTGAACTGCAGGCTGTGGAAGGTCAGTAGTTCAGCAGTTCAAGACCCGGGTGCCGCAAGACGGGGTGAGCTCCCGTCTCTAGTTCCAGCTCCTGCCAACCTAGCAGTTCGAAAGCAAGAAATTGCAAGTAGATAAATAGGGACCACATCGGGGGGAAGGTAACAGCGTTCCGTGCGCCTTGGGGTTTAGTCATGCCGGCCACATGACCACGGAAAAGTCTTCGGACAGCGCTGGCTCTTCGGCTTTGAAACGGAGATGGGCCCCGCAACCCTAGAGTCGGACTCGACTGGCTTTCGAGCAAGGGAACCTTTACCTTTACCTGTGTCAGAGAGTCAAGGAATTCTTCCATGGAGAGAAGAGTTTATGTGATTGGCTGCTCTACTTACTCGCTGATTGGCCAGCATCAGCTGAGATTGGAAATAAAACAGCTGATCTGGAGGGGAAATTATTATTCACCTTTTCATTCACCTTTTGGGCTTTGTCTGAAATCTAACGTCTGGATCAGTAGCCAAAGGGCTTGGCTTCTGAGGGAAGAGACTTTGGGAGTCAGTGATTTCTGTCAGGCAATAGTCAAAAAAGTACTTCTACAGAGTGAAGAAGAGGGACTCTATTGTCTTAAATATATCAGAACTACTCTGAGGGAGAATTTAGATTCTCAGTCAAGAAAGCTACAAAACAGCTTTATACAGACAATGGATACTGGATAAGGATTTGGCAGAAGGTCTGGGTAGTTAAAGTCCCATACAAGCCAAATAGTAAAAGGAGTTATTGCTTCTTAGGGACAAGGAGAATAATTTCCTGCCAGTGAAAGCGGTTGGGGAGAGAACCCTGGTCTGTGATAAAAAGAAGCTTAGATACCTCAGGAGTTAATGAAAAACTGTAATATCTAAAGGGAAAACCTAGATCTCTGAAAGGAAAAACCTAGAAACACTAAGCTATTCTTTAAGAAACTGTATTCAAGATTCTGTGTAACAGCTGAAATATAAATTAAGCAAAAACCTCTCACTGAAAAGAACTTGAAACTCAGAAAATAAGCTTCAACAACACTCTTGTATGTTCAAAAGCCTCATTATTCTGTTTTTGAAAGTTAATCTGCCTCAAGTGCCATTTCACAAGGGTTTATAAAACAGGACAGTGCTTGTCTTTCCCTCAAGTTCCTGTACTGGGTCCAAAGTCTAAACAAATATCTGTGACAGGGTGGGACAATTTAAGCTTATCAGACACTACAGGAGGGCGACTCAGTTACTGAGGGGAACTAAACTATTTTTGGTGGGAAAATTCTGCCTGGGTGTTGGGAAGAGACAGCGGTCTGTCATAGGGGGGTAAAAATTTGTGAGCCAGGGCATGCTAACACAACTTAGTGGAAACACAGACTCCTAGGGATGGAAGTCATTGCCCATGTCTATGAACCCTGAAGGCATTCTGTCACCCCCAACAATCACAACATCACTCTTCTACTGTTCAAGCCATTTCTTCTAGGATGGGGGAACAACCAGCTTCTAAGGTGACACTTTAGTCATTTGGCCCTTGACACTTCACCCTCCAAGGGAGCCCCAGCACTTGCTTCCTCCTGAGCTGTCAGCTCTGCCCTCTGCTGCTGAATCTGTAACTGAATCTGCTCTGCCTGGGGCCACTGAATTTTGAATCATCTGTTTTTCTTCACCACAACAACTAGAGGGATCTCAGTGTCTTGGGCCTCTTCCTCCTCAGATTCCCAACTCTCTGAAGCTTTCTCCATCACAAACCTCACTTGGGGCGGGGCACTCTCCCTTCTTCTTTGGCAGTCATGTCTGACTCTCATGGCAGTGATAACATTCCATTTTTGGAGCAGAGGTGGCTCCTGGTTTGTTGTCCAGGATGAACACAGGACTCTGCCTGCTGGGATGGTTGGCAAAACTCAGCTGCTCACCTCTGGACCTTTAGGTTGCTGTCCTTCCTTTCTCTCTGCACCAGGTTTCCATTGCTTCAGCTCCCTCTGCTCATACCGAAGCTGAGTTGCCAGCTAGTCAGCAAACAACACCATATCACTCAATGAGGCAGGGTTGCAGGCTTGGATCAAGGCAGCAATGTCAAATAGTAGAGCCTGAAAGAAATGTTCCCAGATCAAAATGCCTCACAGCTGAGCATGCATGTAGGCTTGGGAGGCTTCCACCCACGAATCTACGAGCCTTGTTAGATGTGACATAAATGCAGCATGTTTCCTTGGGCTTAGGGCTTGCCTTTCGAAAATGTAATCTCAGCTGGTCTTGAGACAAGCCAAAGCACTGCCTAACAAGTCTCTTGAACTGCTGATAGTCCTGGGCCACAGCTGGTAGCTCACCTATCAGGTCACTCAGCTCCCCACTCACATGGGCACACAAGATTCCCAGGTATTCTTGGGGTGGCACCTTAAAATCTTGGCATGCAGAGCAGAAAGACAAGAAGTATAGCAGTGGATCCATTCCATCCTGGAACACAGGGAACTTCCACTTTTCCCAATCCTTGCCATGATCACAACGCAGCAAATTCATCTGCTGTGTTTGTAAATCCATAAAGACCCTGACTAGACCTCGTAGTACTTCAGGCTGATTTCTCCCAGCCACACCACCACCTCTTGCACTGGTCTGCTGTACAAGGTTGTCACCTCCTGCAGGTTTCTGCACTGGACCTCTCTCTGTTTCCTGGCCACGGTCTTTTAGTGAAGCTCCAGACTGGCGCATACTTGCTTCTGCCCCCTATTCTCTGCTGACTTCACACTACCCTCTGGAATGTCTGGAGGCTGAAGAGTCCAGCCTTCCTTGAAGGCCAATAAATCTTCCAAGCACTCCTCTGGTTTCTTCACCTTCTGACCCACTGTCAATAAGCCAATCTGCCCGTGTTCTCTCACTGTGGCTCCCAGACACAGCTCTTTTTCCTAGTCATGTCACAAATGCTCATGGACTAGGCTCTTCTCCTTCCAGGCATATCCACACTTCCTAGCGCCTGCCCGCATGTAGCGCCTGCCCGCATGTTCGATTCTTGACCCAGGGTGTGCTGGGTGAGCCTGTCACCACAGATACCATGCACTGGAAACTGGATACGCAGTTTGAAATCAAGTCGAGCAACAGAGCTGAAGATCAGAAAACAGGGAAATCAGTCAAAGGTTGCAGGAGCAAGGAGCGGATGCTAACAGCCAGGATCAGGTCCAAGCACACACAGTTGCTTCCGTGCTGAGGCAGGTGCATGGGGGTGTTTATGACCAGGTCCTCCCTTCCCTGAGAGTCAATCTGCCAAGACTCACAGCCCCTCACATTGCCTTTGCAAGAGCTGCAGTCTAGCATTCCTCCTTTGCTCTTGTACATTCAGCTGCTGGCGTGCCCTGCATCTGGGACACTCAGGAGAACTAGGTAGGGATTCTGGCCTTGGGGTGTCTTCACCTGGGGGTGCTGGGCCAGACTCTGGATCAGTCTCTCCCTCTGGCTGCACCTCCTGTGCAGCTGCTGGGGCTCCTTCTCCCTCAGGTGCTGTTAAGGGTTCCTCTTCTGGGCTGACTCCGGAGGACGCTGGGTTGCTCCATGCCTCTTCCTCATCTGAGGAGTAGTCAGCCTCAGCACAGCCAGTACCCATGACACAGGGTAACTTCCATTTCAGCAACACTGCTCGAGGCTCCCAGTAACTCTGCTAACGCTATCAGTCCTGATTTGTCCATCCTGACTTCTGGCCAGCTAGAGTTTTCATTGAAATGTATCCTTTGTCTGCCACATTTAATGGTGGTCCTTTGTTTCCTTAATACAACCATCATATACGCCACAGTGCATCTCAGAGGTATTATCTAAAAGGGTTCAATCACATTTTCTTCGAAGGATTATAGATACTGGTAGGCAATATGATGTCCTTGGTAGAACTTAAGAGTTAGGATACTGGGCTATCTAAGACACTGCAGGATCACTTTTCCTACAGAAATAAAAGAGCACAAAAGAACGAGTATTTAGTGTCTTCATGGTTTCATTTTGTATACAAGAGCAGGGGAAATAAATGGACCAAAGTAGAACAACAAAAACATGCAATCTGACTTGGAAAATGGTGGGAAAATTATAGGAAGGCTAAAGGGAAACCATATAATTTACTCCAGACTCATTCTCCATAGAAAGAGCTACACAACAAGCAAGCCCTCTCTTTCTACTAAGCTCTGTTATTGTGGCTAATTCTAGTATACTTTTGTTGACTAGAACAAATTGGATGAATTACACGGTAACTGCATATGTTTGTGTAAATATATCCTATTCATAGATAGTCGCTGGAACTCCAAAGGCAGGTGATCGGTACCTCTGAGTCTGTCACCTTACTTTTATGTAAGACGATTATTATAACTCAAATCTCAGACTGGTTAAAATGAAAGAAATCTGGGCACCATTACTCTGGCACATCAATTTTCAGATACATTAAAAACTTTCTGCTGCAGGCAGACTTCACAGGCTTATGCACAAGCATCAACTATCCTTCCCATTTTGAATTTCTCCCCAAAACCACTCTGAAGAGGCTATCAAATTAACATTTTTATTACTACAAGGGAGTTCCCAGATATATTGATCAGCACTTGGTTTTCTTTCTTTTTTTTAATATATTTTTATTGGGTTTTTAAAACATGTACATACCCACCACCTATACACCACAAATACATCATAAATGCATACTCCAAGCAGTAACATAGCTAATTTCTCTCCAATACAATTTTGGTACTACATATAAATTCATTTTTTCCATTAATCCATATATCTTAATAATAATTCATAAGTCAACAATAGTATCTAGTTTCTCAAGTTAGGCAAGTCTTTACGTCTACCTCTTCCCATTTAAACCAAAATATTGGTCTACTCTACCAAATACATCTGTTGCTTTTTTCTTTTCTTTTTTAAGTACACCTTCAGATTTTCCTTCCTTAACTTTATCTGGCCTAAACATTTTTTTCAACATTATACACCTTATTTGCTTATCCAAACAGTCCTGTATTTTAATATTTTCCAACAGACATCCTAATTAATTACTCACTTCATACAAAATTTACTTATTTACTACCTCTAGGCCCTATTCTACCTCCCCCCATCACAACTTCCCTTTCATCCCAAGAGGAAAAAAAACAAAACAAGACAGAACAGGATTATATCCTCCTCCTGTTACTCCCACAAAAACCATCATCAAGTTACTACATTTAACTATTTCTTACTAACAATTTTTAATCCCAGTTTCCCTTTTAAACAAACAGCTATAGAATAGTCATTTGCTTTCACCTAGAACTTGACTTATGCACAAAAAAGAAACAGAAAACACAAAACATACCTAGAAGTTTCTTTTGGTATATCCCAAGGTAATAGCCTTAACTATTTCCTACTGGCAACTATATTCATTTACTATTGATGTTCTTAGATATTTAAATACAAAAACAAGGCAAAACAGGATTATATCTTCCTCCTACTACTTCCACATAAGCAATCATTAAGTCACTTCCTTTAACTATTTCTTGCTAACAACTTATACTCCCATTTCCCCTGTTAAACAAATAGTTATAGAGTACATTTCATCCTTTAGTCTTTATTTCCACCTACCGCTTAACTTATACCTAAGCAGCAAAAAACACAAAACAAATCTATAGGTTTCTCCTAGTATATCCAAGTAAGAACCTTCCAATTATTTCATTTATGTATTCCCTACTAAGAACTGTACCTCCCCTTTAAGCAAATTCATAATCCCATACTTTACAGATTCATATCACATGCCATTCACCCTTTACAAACAACCATAGTAACAAGATTGTTAAGTCATAAATCTTAATCTTTTTCCTTGCGATTAGTAGTCTTTTCTTTCTGGCTACCACTGCCAAATGTCTATCTTGTTTGTACAAACTTAGCTCCTTTTCTTCACTCTCTCCTTTCTTCCTCAACCATATTGTTTTCACCTGTTTGTAGGTTCTGTTGAATCTCTTCTCACCCCTCATTTTGCCATTCTGCTTGTCTTTTTTTCCTCTTTTTTTCCTTCTCATTGTCCTCCTTTTCTTTATGTATTCTAGTTTTGTTAAGTCCACATGGCCAGTGCTTTTCATATTGTTCTTTTGCACCTTTGCCATCGCTGGTTGTGATGTCTCTTGTATCGCACTTCCCTTGCATGTCTCCAGTTCTTTCTCCCTATTCTGTCCATCGCTTGTCAAATCTTCTTCATTTTCAATGCTCAGACGTAGACTTGATAGCTTTTCTAGTATATTGTCAAACGCTTGTTCCATCCCCCTCCGTATTCCTTCACAAATCCTTTTCTCTAATGTTTCCCAGAACTGCTTCCCTGCAAACTTTCCTCCTTCTGCGTCTTCATCTTTCTCCTCCCCGTAGCTACTCCTTACACATGCCATTTTTACTCAGATACTTCTTTTTATTTATTCCGCCAAAAAAAAGTCAGTTCACTTCAAACAAATCACTTTTCTACTAAATACATATTAGTCCTTGCCCACATATGTTTTCCTCTCCCCATCAAAGAAAAAACCGTCCGCTATTCAGCCCGTAGTTAATTTCCTTGGCCGCTTCTCTCCTCTGTTCTGGGCAAATGCCCTGGGGTTATCTTAAAACAACAATAGACTTGTAGCCGTACTCACTTTACTTCAGTTCTTATGTTACTGCTGCCGCTTATCCATATAGTTAAGATAAAAACAAAACAGCTGGCTGCATCTCCTTGCAATCGTCCCGGTTTCAGGGCTGTTCTGGGCACCTCCCCCGCCCTGCCAATTGCAGGGGGAGGGCCAGAAAGACGCCCCCTACTCCAGCTCCCACTCCTAGGGTGCTAGTCGGGCTCTCCCATCGAAAACGGGAGGCTCGAACGAGACGAAAGAGGTTCAAGCAGGGACGGAGCACTCGAGGCTCCCACCCGCTTGTTGATGCGCCGTGGCATATCAGCACTTGGTTTTCTTAAGGATTTCTGGATAACATTGATTTGATTTCTACACAAAGTTTCAAAATTCAATTGTAAAAAAGAAACAGTTAATATATGGTTTCAACTGGATCTAGAGCAGAAAAAAAATAATGGGAGAGGAGCTTATGATGTTGGCTCTATTGACATGTATGTCTAGGTTGGAATAAGGTAGAAAGCTGTTACTGAGTGTAGATCAGAATGATCTAGTGTATAAGTCATGGCTGTCATGCTGAGTGGTTAATGATCTTACATCCAGGTGTTAAACTACCAGGTGCTACTCTTTGTCCTACTTAAGAGTAGGTAATTAGTCTGCCCTGTTAGTGATTGGATGGGATCTGTATATATACTGTAAGCTTGATAAGCTGGGTTGGGAGACTTGGCTCTCTCCAACTGAGGTATGTTATGCTGTGCAACAGTCTGTATATTCACTGTGTAAATAGTCACCATTATCTCAATAGTAAACTTTCTGCACCTTTCACTACCAGTTGGTCTCCGGCTTCCTTATTTACCACACCCAATAGGTTCTGTATGATTTAAACAACTGTTAGAAAAAGGAAACTATACATGTCACCACGACTCATGTGCAAAGTGCTCTGCCTACTACACTACTCAGATGAGAGCCTCCCCATAGCTGGTGTGCCTGCCAGAATTGTCCAAGAATCAGAGGTTACTAGGACTGGAACAAACATCAAACATGATGTGGGCTTTTGGGGGCAATAGTTGTGGGGCAATCAGACCACTTCAAAAGCATCAGTCCTCATCAGTTCTCTGGTTCCACTATTACAAGCTTAACTAGATGTGATGCAGGCTGCCCATGTGGTGCTGTTAATATGATCAAGAAATGTGAACCCTTTTCTTGAGTGTCATTCCCCTGATATCAATTGCCCCCTCCCTGCTATTAATACCATGGAAGAAAGAAAAATGTATAGCATCTGTCAGGGGGTAGCAGTGGAGCAAAGGGTTAAATACCCATAATTCAGTGCCACTTTCACCATCAAAACAGCTATTTGCTTTCTAAGTCAAAATGGGACACCTCTCCCATGGAACAGTTGCATCATACTTAGTTGGGCCCTGAGTGTCCACAGGTATAAACAATTAAATGGATCTGTTACCTTTGGTATGTTTGCCAAAGGCACTATTACTTTGCTTAAGAAAGGGGCATGCTTTAACTCTGTGAGCAACAGACTTATATAACTTTGAAGTGGAAAAATACTTTTCAAAATAAACTGAAGGTAAGTATAGAGGAGTTTTTTTTGGGGGGGGGACAATTTAATCTCGAATACAATACATGAATGGGTCTTGATTCTTTCCTCCCCTCTTGCTGAAATCCTTCACTCTACTGAAATCTATACCTGAAGGCAGTCTGCATCAATTCCAGCTCTGAAATGGGAAACCTGGTATCTTAGGCTTTCCATACAGATCTTCATTCAACTTCGTAAAGGTGCTTTGCATGTTACATATTTATGTGTGATTTTTAGGTGTACATTTCAAGTGTGTAGCTACAAATGTCAATTGTAAATGTGAGGTGTACATGTTGGCAAGCACATGCACCCTTTTCAGGGAGCCAAGACTCTTTGCAGCTCCCTCTCTGGTGTACTCTTAGCCTGGGCTTGCTACCACACAAACTGTGAAACAGCACAAAGCCTCTTTTACTGTATAGATGTCCAACTGATAACATACTTGGGATCCTTCACCTAATATTTGGCCTCAGTATAAGTTTGGTAACTTTTACTTACATGCTGTCCTTGCTAATATTTTGCCATCTTCTTGGATTGCACTCATTTAAAACTTCCCTGTGTTTACTGTTGTCTCATTTGCATGCTCAGCATATCTCTTCTCTTCCAAGATGAAATGCTGTGAGTTTCTGGAAATGCCAGAATATAAGATGAGTAAATTGAGTTCTTGCATTGAAAATGATTGTCTTTGGGGAATAAGGCTCAGGTGCATACTGTGAGATCAATGAATGGAGAAGAAATTGAAGAAAGATGCCTTTCACAGCAGATTGGATCTTAGGAGTGTTACAGGTTATTGCATCCAATATCTTCCTTTCCTCCTTTCTTCCAAGAATCTGTGTAAAGTGCAAAAACAAAAAAGGTCATTCAGGCCATTTTTGCTTAGACATATTATACAACCCTATGATCTGCAAGCCACATTCATTCTTCAGCTCATATTCACAGATGTAGCCCTTTAGTGTGTGGGACAGGCTTCTTTTGTCTCAGCAAGTCCCACACGATGAATTGAAGGCATAATTGTTCCACTCTTTATTGTATGTAGACTGTAGTAATCCAATTACTATATAAATCTACAGTGCGGCCTCATTTGGAATACTGTGTACAGTTCTGGTCACTGTACCTCAAAAAAGATTTTATAGCATTGGAAAACGTGCAGAAAAGGACAACTATCCCATGCATAATTTTTAAAACTATTATAATGTCACCCCTCAACTGTTATTTCTCCAAGCTAAAAAGCTCTAACCTCTTTAACCTTTTTTCACAGGGAAACGTGTTCCATCCCTTTAATGAGGTTTTTCTTGGAACCTTTTTCTTGGAAGCCTAACTTATCTCTGTTCTATAGAATTAATACCTTTAATATGGTGTTATTGCCAAAATTATAATTTTTGTTGCAGAATACCCCTGTATCTGTACCAAAGGAAGGCTGAAAGATTGGCAAAACATTTGTAATAACTGTATATGCCCAAAAAAGAAACCAAAATTAGCTTGGAGCATGGCTCAAAGAAAACAGGATCAAAGTAGGTTGGTTTTCCCCACTATCTCACTATATTGCCAGATTAACCTGGATGCTATCTTGGTTTGATAACATGGAACCTAAGTTAAATGTTCTTGAGCAAACATTTATTATTCCACTGAGGAGTTGGTTCAGTTTTTTTAAAAATGTGAGAGGATAGTTTATTATCAACAGGATAGCTGTAGTTTAAACTCTATAACAGCAACGTGGACTAAATATAGTAGTATATTATTCCCTAGATATTCCCTAAATATAGTAGTATATTATTCCCTGGATAGTATTGATATCTTTGATAACAGAACTGGCACCCAGGGCTGGCTGGAACATCAGAGATTTCCTAAGGTAGGGAACTGCTGGGGTTAACCAATACTGTGATTTAGTAAGCAATTAAAAAACAAAAAGAAACATAGATGATAGAAGAGTAATGTTGGAATCCCAGTTTTTCAGGTGAAAAGCTTGCTTGTGGCAAGAATTTTTAAGGGAGAATTGGGAAGAAAACTGACCACCTTTTGAGTCAATCAATACCCATAACTGAAATGTCTCTTTCTGACTGGTGTATAACTTGCTGTGTACTTCTGTGTGGGGTTCATGGCTAGAATTTGTAAACAAACGGCAACAGGTGTTACAGTATGAAGCTGATAGTAGAATCTGGACTTTTTTATGTCAGTGGGTCTCTCATTCTCTGTAAGTCTGGGCATGAGGGAAAATGCCATTAAACTATTACAATATTGGCATCTTTCACCTGTTAGAATCTGAAAAATATATCCCAGCCTTAGAAATTATTGTTGGTACAGTAATGTACCACATGCTGATTTTATACCCATATGGTGGAAGTATACCAGGGCAGTGTTGGAAAATGGTAGCAATTATTGTTAGAGAATGAACTTGATATTTTGCTTTATGTGCTATATTTATTGCTACACACAATGGACTGTGCACACACACACACATAGGCTCAGAGAACTGTACATTTCAAGTCACCTGTTGTGATGCAACACATAGAAGGTGCCTGCATAAGCCCTACACGTGTGAATAAGGTTTAAGCTACACAGTTACCAGCCTGGTTAAGAAGCACACACCTCCATTATTATGAGCAGTAAGAAACAACAGCTTGGAGCAGAGACAGCCCCCATTGCAGAAATAGTTGTAGTCACGTACTACCCATCACTGCTTTGTTCCTGCATTGGTATTTCCTGCCAAATGGACATTTGGTTTACAATGGAATGGCCAGCTTCATCAAGACTACAATGAAGCATCCTGACGCCAAGGTTTTCACACCTGTCCAGATGCCCGTATTTGAGTAAGGTTTTAGATTTCAATATTGGCCACTCCTGTTAGTAACCACCCCTCCCTACATGAAACCAATAGGATTGTTTTTTGGGACAGACTAACAGGGAGGTGGGCCAGGAGGTTGGCACGACCACCACCCACCTCCTGGATCCCCCGATAAAAGGAAAGAACCAGTCACATGGTCTCTCTCTCTCCTACTTGATCAACTAGCATCTCCCCTGCAACAACCCCTGTCTGCTTTTTACTCATCTTAAGTCTCACTTGTTATCCCCAAACCTTGCCTCCACTGCCCACACGGTCTGGCTGGATCTGGTCGTGTGTGAATTACCTTAGTTTTCCATTTCTTCCCTTCTATTCTTCATTGGAACAACCAGCCTGCAAGACAGATAAGTATTGCCCACCATCACCCTACCTGCTAATGTATTTCTAAGGAACTTGATTGAATGTGTGAGTGTATCAGTATTGTTTGTATGAGATTTATTTTCTTAAGTAAACAACATCTATTTTAACCACAACAGCCTCGAAATCTTTTACTGGTAACCCTTGGTGGTAACAGGACCTTGGTATAGTTGGCAAGGACCCATTTATAAATTGCCAATTGCTGTAAATAAAGCAATTCGGCTAACATTATGCTTTCAAGTGGAATTCGTTATAACATCAAAATTACTCCAGAATTCTTTTTACTAAACCATGTAACTTTGGTACCTAAGAAGTATAGAGTAATGTCTTTGAAGGTAGTTACAGCTGCTAGAATGACACTAGCAAGGGTGTGGGAGCTGAAGGAGAATTTTTTAAGGATAAGGTTAAAGACTTTTACACACTTGTTAGACTTATTGAACTTCAAAAGGATATGGACTTACAAACTATTGATCAAACATGGCTTGAAGTTTTGTTTCATATGGAACATACAATGTAATAAGCAATAACATTTACATATGATAGTTTGTCTCCAATTGTTTTCATGATGGTTTGTTGCTATGTTTATTTCATTTTGTTGTATTACAATTTAAACATAAAAATAAAAAAATGAATGGGACACTACACGTGCAGAAACAGGAGCAGGAATTAATGTGTGGCTGTTAAATGGACACAGGGTGGAGACCCAGGACCCAACCTGTGTGCTGCATTATGTGGAAATTGTCCCGCGGTGGGACTGTGTGAG
Organism: Gekko japonicus; assembly: GCF_001447785.1. Classification (NCBI taxonomy): domain Eukaryota; kingdom Metazoa; phylum Chordata; class Lepidosauria; order Squamata; family Gekkonidae; genus Gekko; species Gekko japonicus. The sequence goes on along the minus strand of NW_015165861.1, from coordinate 399,179 downwards.
TCTCATACTTAGCTTCTCAATTGTCAGTCAAAGGATCAGAAGGAACCCAAGGAATTAAACTGCCATTCTTCCACTCTAATTCTGGATACACAAAAACCACTCCATATGTCTGCTCAGTCTTTTACTCCAAAGAAAGAGATCCTACCATCTACAAAGATGTATGACATTGCAACTGGGTATAACCTGGCCCAGCCTGGCCACTGGCCGCTGTACAACTCAGCCAGACTTTTTCCAGAGAGAAACTTCTAGGGGAAGACAAGGAAGGAAAGCTGCCTAATGCCCGTTAGAGTGTCATTCTGTGGTCAGTAATGTGCAGATTGGCATCCGGATAAGTGCTTCATTAAAAAAAAACAAACTGTTGGTACTCAAATATACCGTTAAATCAATTTCCATCAATTCCCCCCTAAGGATTTGTGACAGCCACCAGAAAAAATTTGAAGGTAATCAGCAGCACCACAGAAAAAGGCCCTGACACAGAGTATATTAACATGTTTGGAAATATCAAGTGTGCTTCTTACATCAGAATTCAAAGATAAGCGATGAATCTTTAGATTCATATTGTTTGAACGTTGGGTCTCCTACTTAACTCAAATTTTTGAAAATAATTTATTGCATTCTTTGTGTGTGTGAGTGGTGCAGCCGTTTAAGGGGGGGGGAGTCCAGCTGGGTAGATGCATGAAAACTTTTTGGTGTGCTTTGTTTTCTCTGAATTGTAGGCACCATAAGGAGGTATGTTGTGTATTTTTCACTACAGTTGAAATGAAATGTGCACAAGTTCAAAGCTATGTCGATGTTTCTATATTGTCTTGGACTGCCTGGAAGGCACCATGAAATGGGAGATTGTTCAAGTTATTGGTATATTTCTGGTGATAAAATTTGCCATTGGAATTTTATGCATCAGACTTCAAAATGCCTTCTTGATCCCATCTTCCTTCTATTGTGGAACCCAAGGCATTCATGGTGTTCCCAGGAACTTTCCCATCAAGGCAGTGACAAGACCTGGACGTCAAACCATACCCTTGGGCCACCTTGGGCCATCTGTGAATGGGCAACCAAGATAAAGGCAGACATCTGGCTCGATTCCCATGTATTTCAAGAGCGAATTGACAAGTGGCTCTCAACAAAGTCCAAACTATTTAGAAAGGGGAATGCACTTTTATGGACTCACTGTGGACAGGAGATTTGAAAAGCTTAGTTTCATATCCCCATTTTGCTCCACAAATCTTCCTCTGGAATCATTCCAGTCCAAGTAAGGATGTAATGACCCAGCCCTTCTTAACTCTGTTCTTACTTAGGCAGAACAATGGCAGGATTTGGCCTTTTGCCAGTGTTCTTTAAATTTAAACATAAATACAGTATGAATATCCAATGACCTATATTTTCAGATGAAAAATAATTAACCATAACAGTATCCAACAAGAAGACAATATATAATGTAGCAAATCCAGCATCACCTTGAATGGCAGAGTACATGCAAGTATAAGATTATTATGTCAGAACAGGGGTCATTTTGTAGAAAAAGAGGTGCAGGAACTCATTAGCATAACTCATTAGCATAACTCATTAGCATACACCACACCCCCTGACATCACCGGAAGTGGGTCAGAAGGCAACACCCACCGCTCAGGCTCCCCTGCACTGTTTTGGATTGCTAGCTATTGGGGGGGGGGGCGTGCAGATCTGTCCTCATAGAGGAGGGAGAGCTTGTGCCTGAATAAAACTTGATCTTAAAGGTGCCACTGGACTATTTTGGACCGGGGGACCGGGGGGATGGGGAGCTCTGCGGCTTACCTGGCTGCTTTGTGCTCTGACTGAGGGCTGCTGGAAGCAGGGGGTGGGGCTTGTTGCATGTGCCCGCCCCCTGGGCTCTTTACTGCCGGAGCTCCGCTCCTGTGCGCTCCTGCAGGAAATGACCCCTGTGTCAGAATAAGAAGTAATTTTTTTAAAAAAAAAATTCTTATCTTGTTAACAAGTGTTTGACAACATCCCTTAGCAGGGGAATAAAAGCCTAAGTAGATGAATTGAACCTGGAAAGAGCTGCACTGTGTAATTTCTTACTGCTCTGCGAGCCATCAATCATTCTTTCAATAAATTTAAACTTAGATGCTACTGGCAGATTTCAGAATGCTTTGTGCTTCTCTGATACCCCTATAATACACAAATGTTTCTTTAATACAATTGAAAAGGCTCAGGCAGTCATCTGTAGGTAGGTTTCCGAACATGTTGCTTAGATTTGTTTTATATCAAAGAAGTAGTTTTTTTCTCTCTCCTGCTTATTTGTTTCATGAAGAATTCAGTGCCCGTCTCTTTCATTTGCCAGAGCATTACAGTGTGTAATGAATAGAACAGCATGACAGAGCACTTGATCATAAGTTGCTCTTCTGGCTGTTCAGTGGCCTAAGCCAAACTTCTTCTGATGGAAAATAAATGTGACATTATTGAGAAAGCGTAAAATGAAACTTCCTGCCTGGTTTGTTTTCCTGCATGCACAGTTTGGGGGGGTGGGGAATCTGATGCAAACCTGTTCAGCTGACGTTCGAGTTCTACAGTACACCTTGAATAGACACAAGTGGGAACCACAATTCTCACACGGGGATCCTCCACCCCATCGCTGCCAAGTTGCCAACTCCCTCCTTTGAGATCAGTGGAGGGGCTGGGAGACTCACGCAGGGGGGATTCCCATACCCTACCAAATGCCAAGCCTGGCAAGGCTCCAGGCCCTACTACTTATTGGACTACTCTTCCACCATGCCTGGGCCTGCAGAGGCCAGCATAAGGAAAACAAGTTCATGTTCACAAAAGTGGCCTGACCTCATTTTGAGGCCAATGAAGGCACAAACCTCCATTCCCCCTTTCCTCTCTTTTAAATACAGAAATTGTACCTGGTCAGTTTTAAATTGTATGTGAACATCTTATGAATGTATGAACGTAGTTAATGGTCATTAGTCTTACATCTTTGGAACCAAGTGTAGCTTGGATGAGAACTGAAGGGCATAGACGTGGAAAGCCTGTGTTCAGTTCCCAGCTTAGCCGTAGGTTCACTACAGTCTTTGCCTCGAATAAATTACTTCAATTCTTCATCCAGAAATTAAATAAGGAATGAATAAGGAATGCAAAAGCCAGTCCTACTATGTTCGATTGGGCTTAGTCTCAAGGAAGTGTGCATAGCTGTCTGAGCATCTAGGGATCAGGAAAGCTTCACTCGTCCATCAGTTTTTCCATATACAAGCCCAACGTATTAGAAGTTTCTGGCTCTCCAATTGGCTGTGCTGTGTGCTCCATCAGCCATTGACCCATCAGCTGCCACTCAAGAGTACTTGCATGCCATTGGCTGGGTGCTGGGTCTGCTCCACTCCCCCACCCACTGCCGGCTTGACCACTGTTCCCTCTCAGAATGAACTGTCAAAACGTCTGTCTCTCCTCATGAAGATACTTCTATTGCTGTTTGGCTCCTCCTTGGCTGGCTGGCTACTGAAGTGGGCCAGCAGCCGTCAAACCATTCTCTTTTCCTGCTGTGCAGCTCACCTTCCCCTCAGGGGCTGTTGCTAGGCAACCAAGCTTGGTTCTCAGTAAAAAGGTGGGGGGAGGCCCTTTCCAGGCCTACTTTGGCCTTTGTGAGGAACTCATTGGGGCCAGTTCTGACTAGGGTTGCCAACTCCAGGTTGGAAAATTCCTGGAGATTTTGTGGTGGAGTCTATGGAAGCTAGAGTTTGGGGAGGAGAGAGGCCTCAGCTGAATAGAGTGCCACAGAGTCCACCCTCCAAAGTAGTTATTTTCTCCAGGGGGAAAGAGAGATCTGTTGCCTGGAGTTCAGTTGTGGTACCAGGTGATATCACAGTCAGTGTGGTGTAGCAGTTAGCACTTCAGAGCAGGGTCTGCCAGACCCAGATTCTTGCTGTGGAAGCTGAGTAGGTGATTTTGGATCAGTCACAGACTTTCAGCCTAACCTACCTCACAGAGTTGTTGTGCAGATCAAAAGGGGGAGTGGGGAATGATGTAAGCTATTTTGTTCTCCACTGAGGATAAAAACTGTACATTTCCCCCTGGGGAACCATTGTTGCCAGTCTCCAGGTGTGGGCTGGAAATCACTCAGAATTACAACTGCGCTTCAGGTGGCAGAGATCAGTTCCCCTTGAGAAAATGGTGGGCTCTGTGTCATTATACCCTGCTCAGGTCACCACAGCAAATTGACGCTGAGTGCCCAAGGCTGGGGCACACGCCCAGAGCCTCTTTCTAGAGTTTGTTGTATTTTGTATTTATTTCCACAACAGGCCTTATTCCTAGTACCAATATAAAACATAAAGTGAATGCTAAAGAAGTTTGTATTTTGGCCAGCAGAGGGCACTAAGCACCATAAAACCGCCCTGAAAATTCTACTCTTAAGAAAATAATGGAAAGATTCCAGCATTCTTTTAAATAATTAAAGGTAAGACTTGGAATTGTGACATGTGTTCTGAGAGTTAAACAAACATTTGTCCAGGCAGTGCCTGGAAAATTTCTCCAACACTAACAATAATATCCCCATGGAAATTGTAATGTAAAAATAGAGTCTCACAGAAAGAATTTAAGTATAGCATTTTGCATTCTTAAACATGTTAAATTGTCCTATTATGAAGAAAGTTAGTAACCTGATCTTGGCTTCATTCAATCCCATTTACCCAGTAATTCTGATACAGATTTCTGCTACAATGAGAATTGAGCCACTTCATAGTTTTTGTTGTTGTTCAGTCACACAAACCCAGTACTTGCTAGAATCCACAGGCATGGCTTGATTCAGGAGTATGTGTCACATTCAGATACTATAAGCTTACAATTTGAAATAAATTATCAAGAAGGAGGGGAAGGGAAGGTCATGAAGCAGGGAGACAAAAAAATGCACTAATAGTATCTAAATGGATTTGAGTAAAAAATCATGACTGTATTATGGTGAGTCACCTTTACTGTGCTGTGAGTTTAGCAATAGGAACTTTTGCGCATTATGAAAAACTATTTATTTACCACCACCCCATCTCTACAGGTTCCAAGCAAAAACTTAAAAGTATGAGAAAATACTAATCTTTGCCCATGTCAGTTTAAGGCCTACTCAAGAGTTTCTTTAGACCATAATTACAAAGTGGCTGAAATGGAATATGGTCTGTCTCCATTGACTCAAAATCCTGCCATCACAGCACAGCTGCCATAATATGGCTTTTAAAAACAAGAAAGAAAAGGAACTATTTATATTAGCATCAGAGGTCATTTCGGGGGGGAACGCGGGGGATCGCAGTTCCCCCGGGTGAGGTATGGGGTGGGTGGGGCACATGATGAAGCCCCGCCCCCTGCTTCTGGCCGCCCCACTTCCAGCCTTCATTCAGCCAGGAGGAGGCAGGAGAAGAGGGAGGGTAAGTTGCTTCCTCCCCGCCTCTCCCCACCCCTGCCTTCCTGGGGCCAGGGAGGGCCTTCGCACGGCTTCCTCGCACCCCCGCTGGCCTTGCAGGTCCACCGCCGGGCCCCTGATGTCAGGGGGTGTGGCATATGCTAATGAGTTATGCTAATGAGTTCCCCACTGTGCGACTGAACAACAACAAATATTGGAGGGGTAGGTGAGATGGTAGAATAACCAGCATGTGAAGAGAATGGCAGGCTGAGATTTTTATGGGACATTAATCCACAGGAGGGAAAAGGAGGCTCAGAAGAAATGGCCTCTGCCCAGGTCACCGGCAATCCACAGGTCAATCAGCACTGAGGAGCACCAATGTAGCTGAGATGAAAATCCTTAAAAGATGTCAGGAAACCCACTGGCTTTCATCAGGCTCCACTGCCTGACCATTGTAACCAGTCCCACAAGCAGTGTTCCCTCTAAGCTGAGTTAGTGTGAGCTAGCTCACAGTTTTTTACCCTCCAGCTCACACATTTTTGTCTTAGCTCAGGAAGGATGGCTCCAGAGCCAACTAATTTATGCTGCAGAAAGTAGAATTTTTCCTCACAAGACTCCAAGCTTAGAGGGAACATTGCCCACAAAGTAATGGTTTGTCTGGGGAAAGGGCCAAGTGGGAAAATCTCCCCATTACCAAGCCATGTACCTTGTCCCCAGAGAAAACCAAATCAAATGTATGTCCTGCTATATGTTTTTAATTTTATTTTAATTAAACTGAAGAAGCATTGTCTGTGCCTGTGCAGACAGCATAAAGAAAAAAAAGAGGTCTCTCAGTGTAGCCCTGCAAGATCTTGGATGCCAGTCTTGGGACTGTGTAGCAACCACAGTAAACATTGCAGTGGTGGTGGCCAGTGAGAGAAGGAGGCAGTGCTGCTCCTGCTTTCTCCTCCCTTCATTCCTTCACCCCCACACAGAGCAGCAGGCAGATGAGGTCTGCCAATAGGTGTGCCCTCCCCACCCACCAATCCTAGACTAATGCTGTTCAGTGAAACCACCACCGCTTGCCAGCCTTCTCTCCTTGGTGGGGGTGGTATCTCCTGAAAGAAGCAGAATGCAGTACAACCTCCTCCTTCTCTTCTCAGTCACCACCCCTGCCTTGTTACCAGCCCAGCTTCTTCTCTGCTTTTACCCTGCTTCTTTTCCACTCCTGCCCCACTGCTGCTGGCAACTGCTTTCACCTCCACCCAGCCAGCAAATGTTTATTGTGGTTGCTACACAGTCCCAAAACTGGCACCCAAGATCTTGCAGAGCTACACTTAGAGATCTCTTTTTCCTTTATGCTATCTGCAAAAGCACAGGCAATGCTTCTTCAGTTAGATTTAAAAAAAAAAAATCTCACTGTTAAATAGTGGGTTCTATGGATGAGGAGAGCCAATTTGGTGTAGTGGTTAAGTGTGTGGACTCTAATCTGGGAGAACCGGGTTTGATTCCCCACTTGCACCTGCTGATGTGACCTTGGGTCAGTCACAAGCTCTGGCACAGCTGTCCTTGAAAAAGAGCAGTTTGTGTCAGAGTTCTCTCAGCCCCACCCACCTTACAGGGTGTCTGTTGTGGGGAGGGGAAGGGAGAGGAGTTTGTAAGCCACTTTGAGACACCAAGTGAAGGGCGGGGTATAAATCTAATCTCTTCTTCTTCTTCTTCTTCTTCAAGTCTAGTGATCAGCTCAACTTTATTTGTGATTTCAGCAAGAGCAAGACAAGACCCCAGAGCCACAGCTCTGTTAAATAGCATGAAACACACCCTACTCCCAATGATAGGCTATTTACATAACATTACTACTTGATTGGGTTACTTCCAGAGTCCTGGTAGGCTATTGTTCTTGTGCTCCAAGCTCAGCCAGTCTCTAGTGTGACATACCTGGAATGGTTCAGCCCCAATACATAACACCCCTCCCCCCCTAGTTCCAAAGCACCTTAACAGACATAGTCTTCAAGACACGCTGGCTTGTGATGTTCCCTCTTAGAATGTCGGGGCTCCTGTGGGGGTGGAGACGACACCAGAGCTGGGCTTGGTGAAGCAGGAACCACATTGGAGTCCTGTGCATCGGGAACAGAGTCCAAGAGGTCTGTAGTGGCCTGTGCAGGGCCTTCCTCTTCCTGGCAATCCAGCTGCTCACTATTGTCGGGGGGGCTGTTCTTGGTCAGCGGTGGTGGCGATGTTTCCTGGCCATCATCTTCCTCCTCCACGGAAGACAAGTCAGGCTCCACAGGCAGCAGGCGGTGGTGGAACTGGTCGATGTGTCTGCGTAGAAGCTGGCCCCCATCCATCAATACCTTATGCAATAGGGGTCTGGTGACTTGGGTAACCTTGCTGGGATCCACGCGGAGCTGCTAGAATAGTTTTGCGCGAAGACAGGGTCACCTGGAAAGAACCCTCTGGGGGTATCCTGGCTGACCAGAGATTGCTGCAACTCCAGGACTTGGTCTGGGTGCTGGCAGTCCAGTTGTGTCATGAGGCAGCAGCCTATTAAGAGCACTTACGGTCATCTGATGGCTGAATAAAAAGACAGCCAGCCGTGGGTCCCAGTCCCCTTGAGTGAGCCACTTTAGCACATTCTTGGTCATCCGCACCATCCGCTCGGCTTGTCTGTTGGTAGCCGAGTGGAATGGAGCAGGCCGCACGTGCCTAATGAGGTTCTGGTCCAGGAACTCTTTGAACTCTCCCGAGGTGAAGGTGGGGCCATTATCGGTCACGTCTGTGTCCGGTAGAACATGTGTACTAAAAATCTGTCTCAGGGCCCAGATGGCTGCACAGGATGAGGTAGAGGTGACTGGCATGACTTCCAGCTACTTGGTGTAGAAGTCTACAAGGAGAAAGAACAACTGTACCTGGAACGGGCCAGCAAAGTCCAAATGCACCTGTGCCCATGGCATGTGGATAGACTCTCACTGGTGAACCTCCCTTGGAGGTTCGGGATGCGTCTCCTGGCAGGCCTGGCAACACCGTACCCAGGCCTCAATTTCGCTGTCCAGTGATGGCTTTTCAAGAGTGGACGAATTTACCACCTCCTTCAGCGCCTTTGGGAAAGTCACAGTGGAAAGGGACAAGTTGATAATCTCCCAAAGGGCCCCAAATGCTCTCCCCACAGGCTTACACTAGCCAAGAAGGGCATGGATCAAGGACACAGGTAGTAGGCCTCACCACTGCCAGGATCCTGTCAACTTCCTTCTGGAAGAGTTGATTGAAGTGGTCCAATATTGGACCAGAAGATGGACAAGGGGCTTCCAGTTCCCTTCCTACCTCAATTGTGGTTAGGAGATTCTGGCAGAGTGTCATGATCTTATCTGTGAAATAGCTTGCAAATGCCTCACAGCCAATAGCCAATTCATTATAATTTTTTTTTCCTTTGTGGACGGGAAGTCAGCAACCTAATTGTCCTAAATAATTGGGCTGGCAGAGAGCTAGCGTATGCAATGTAGGCCACATAGAATTTCTTCTTAGCAGCCTTCATTGCCATTTCATAGGCTTTCATAAGCAACCTATAAGATGCTCTTGCTGTCATGAGTACACCGCCCCCTTTGTTCTAACCATCTTAACTCCTGCTTTATTCTCCTACACTCCAGAGTATACCACAGAGCTTGTTTGGTGTGGGGACGAAGAAGGCACCAGGGAGTGATTTCATCAATGGCTTCTGAGAAATGGCTCTGCCAGCCCTCCACCAACTCATCTAATGAATCACCAGAGGGCATTGGTCCCCACAGAGCATTCTGGAAACCAATTGGATCCAGTAGTCTCCACAGGTGAGCATAAATTAGCTAACTGCCTAAACAGGGAGGAGCTGGGAGGCTCAGCTGGCCTTTGGGGCTAAGTGGTCTGACCATCGCATTGCCTCAGCAGTTATCAGCTCCACGTCTATCCCCATCCCCAAAATAAGATCCATTGTATGGCCTGCTTGATGTGTGGGAGCTGATGCAAATTGGGAGAGTCCCAGTGCTGCCATAGATGACACCAAGTCCCAGGCTTGTGAGGAGGCTGCATCATCGGCATGAACATTGAAGTCTCCCAAGACTATCAGCCTTAGTTACTCTAGTGCCCAGCCCAGTAACACCTCCAGCAGGCCCACCAATTTATCTGCTGGTGCTTTAGGCAAGTAGTACACCAGCCAGATAGCCAAACTCTCCTCAGGATTCCACAACGGGCCCACGCATTCAATGCTGGTAATTTTGGGGGCAGGGAGAGCCCTGAAGGAGAAAGACTCCCAGGTGAGCAATGCTACCTCCCTGGTCATTTGTCCGGGACTGATGAAGAACCAAGAAACCTGGGGGTGGGGGCGGTCAGCTGGTTAAGGACGACAGTCTCGCCATCCTGCACCCAGGTCTCAGTCATGCATGCCAGGTCTACATTTTGAGCTCCAAGACAATCCTGCAGGGTCAAGGTCATTATTAATAGACTTGGCATTGCACAGCATCAGTGCTGAAGCAGCATAATTTATCCTAGCCCCTCTACCAGCATCACTCAGGATGGGGTGAAGGTTGGAAAGGGACCGAGTGTAACCATATCTCTGTTTCCTTCCTTTAAAATATTTTGCCCCACCATCACACTTTCCATGCTCCCCAATCACCGAAATCCCTGACATTCCTGTGGCCTCCCCACAAGAGTGCATTCTTTAAAAAAAAAAAAAAAAAAAAGATCATAGCAAAGGAAGTTTGGGAAATATTGGAGCTGGGTTGGGAAAAACCTGGAAAGTGAACAATTAGAGGATAATGTCATATGATGCCACTGAGAGCCAGTGTAGTGTAGTGGCTACAGTGCTGGACTAGAATCTGGGCAGCCCAGGTTCAAATTCCCACACTGCCTTAAAAGCGTGCTTGGTGCTCTTGAGCGAGCCACCCACACTCAGACCTCACAGGGTTATTATGAAGATAAAATGGAGGGGAGGAGAAGGATGTTAGCTACTTTGGGTCTCCCAACTTGGGGAGTGAAGCTAAGTAAATAAATAAATGTGGATGCTTTAAAAAAAATAAAAAGCACTCCAGTTTGGAATAAAGTGTAAAATATCAATGTAGCAGCTCTGGTAAAATGGCAACATAGTTAAAGTTGGGGGGAAATGTCTTTGCCTCCTTTTTCTATGAAACTAATTCAGTTTTTATTGGCTTCATTTGCAAAGAGAAACACTCAAATTGTGTGACATAACCCATCTTTAAAAAAGTAACAGAATGCTGTTTTTCCTCCCCCCCCCCCTGGTTATCTGAACATTTAATTGGTTTTTAAGAGTCCCAGTCCCAGATCTGACTGATTAATTTAAATAAACTCTATATCCCTTATATCAACAGCTTGCAGGCCCTCCTGTGCCCAGGCCCTGTGTGAGATTTTTACTCAGCAAGGTAGAAGTTCTTTGTGCCCTTCTTATGTCTCATTAGGAAGACTAACCCCACATGTGAAAACTTTGAGTCAAGGGCTGAAAAGCCTGGGGAGGGGGTACTCACTGAAATATGTTGCAATGTGCACACACACAGAAAGATATTCTGAAGGATTCCAAGAGAGCATTCTGCAGCTCCCTTTAGGTGGCAGTCCTTTTGCTGAAGCGTCCTTCTAAGCCACTGCAATTAGCACAATTTGGGTCATATATAGCACCCAAGCTCAAACCATCAATAGCCCACTTGGAAGAGTATAACCAACATTCTTGGAATCCTAGATAAACTATTTCTGTAGAAGTGGTGAAGCCCTGAGTGGACCCCATGTAATTACAAGGCCAGCAACTCAGATACACTATTGGCATTCTTGGCCTGTTTTCATGTGGAAGCATTCTAATTAGGGTCTGTAATCTTGCAAAAAGCCACTCCTGTGTTTAGAACTGTAAATAGATCTTAAAACAAATTATAGCTTACAAAAATTGGACTTTACAGTACTGGAAGTAATTAACTTAAAGTCAATGCTTTTCAGACTTAGATCCTCTTTTATTGTACCCTATTTTCTGTTTGTGTTACCATTTAAAGGAAACATGAAATATATTTGGAAAAGATGCATGATGAAGCACCTGAAAGAAAAATTTTTTACCAATGAATACCCAATCCTGATAAATACTCTAGCTCAAGTCTTTCAAATATATGATGGTACAAATACAGGAGCCCTGACTTAGAGGGCCCAGGCTAACCCAATCTTATCAGATCTCATAAGCTAAGCAAAGTCAGCCCTGGTTAGTATTTAGATGGGAGACCACTAAAGAATTCCAGGTTTGCTACCTGTCTCGGCTCAGGTGGGGTGTCACCTGACGCTGCCACCACTCTGGATTTAGGATCCCCTGAGAAGGCCCAGAGCACCCTCCCAAGGCCTTCAGACCTCCCTTTTGGCCAAATAATAGGCATGAGGACCAGGCAGAGTGAACAATGAAAATAGTTTAGTTTATAGGAGATCAAACAACAAGGTATAGAATAATAACAGTAAGTGGGTGTAAAGAAAAGAAATCAAACGCCCTAACATGTGTAAATATATACTTTCCCTAGCTCACTATCTCAAGTGGCCTTAGACTACTCACCCTTCCCTCAGTATGTGGGTTTCTTCCCCACAGCAGCCTCTCTCCTGGCCCTGTTTCCTGGGGGAAAGAACAGCTTCTCCTCTTGCACCAGCTCTTTTGTTCCCCAGCCCTTTTCTTCCCTATTGGCCAAAATCGGTGCCAAAACTTCCCAAGGCCTTTTGAGGTTTGTAGGCCCAACCTCCCATACTGCTAGCCAGGCTCCCTGGGCCTACTAGGCCTCCGGTGGCACAGCCCGGATCATGACACTACCCAAAGGAAGATAATGGTATACCACCTCTGTTAGTCTCTTGCCTTGAAAACCCTACAGGGCCACCATAATTTGGTTGTGATTTGATGGTACTTTACACACACACGAAATGCAGGTTATTGGTTTCCTTCAATTAATATATTTAATTGAAATTTTGTAAATATTACAAAAATAATGCAAAAATACACAGGAAATTTATACATCAAGAACTTAACATCAAGACAGTAGTACATAAAAGATTGGTTATTGGTTTCAAAAGATTCAGAGGACATATGAAACAAAAGGTGTAATAAATACTAAATGTCCAATTGCTTAGTAAGGGCCCCGTGTAAGCCGCCCTGAGCCCGTTCGCGGGGAGGGCGGGGTAAAAATGGAATTAATATAATATAATATATATATGGAAATGCATGAAAGAGAAATCCCATTTCCCCCTCCCTCTGGTCCTGTCTCTCCTTCCCTGCTAGCTTTCCTTCCCTCCATCTCTGCTGCCACTGGCTCTTCTTTTACACTCCAGCTGCCCTCCCTGCACTTACTGCTGCCCTACTACAGTGTCATGTGCCATTTTGTATTACTTACTTTGACAAGCCTTTATTGGCATATGTATATACATACAATAGATCAGATTATATATATATGTGTGTGTGTGTGTGTATGTATGTATGTATGTATGTATGTATGTATTGCCATAGCAACTTTCTCTCTCTTTTTTTGCAATATCTGCTCATGCACTATTAACTCTGATGAGAGGAAAGCTGCCCCGCCATTCTTTTCCTTGAGTCTGTGCACCAGTGTTGTGGTGTGCTTAGTGTCAGACTAAGATTTTGATGACCCAAGTTCATATCCCCAGTCTTCCATGGAAGCTTGGTGGGTGACTTTGGGCCAATCACACATTCTCAGCCTAACCTACCTCATAGGGTCGTTGTGAGGATAAAATAGAGGGGCAGAGGTGAAAAATGTAAGCCATTCTGGGTCCTCATTGGAGAGAAAGGCAGGAAATAAATGTTATGAAAAGTAAGTCAGATTTTTCTGTAAACCTGGAGGACTTGGCAGATTTGACAATCTTACACTGTAGCTGTAGCTGAACCAATTTTTCAGAATTTTCTAGTCTGCAAGGTGGCCAGTCCTTGGTTGTTAGATATAGGGATATACTATGCTTACTTATTGTAACCATGAAGAAATTACAGCGTGCCATATGATTCTTCTTCTTGTTACTTATTTTAGCAGGCCATGATTTTTCTGGTTCCTTGTTCAGCTTCACAGCTACAGATAATTAGGATGACTATGCTACCAGCACACAAGCAAAGGGTGTGCAGTTTTTTCTGGCAAGCTTCTCACTATCTAGATATAGGTAAAGGTAAAGGTTCCCTTGCTCGAAAGCCAGTCGAATCCGACTCTAGGGTTGCGGTGCTCATCTCCGTTACAAAGCCGAAGAGCCAGCGCTGTCCGAAGACGTTTCCGTGGTCATGTGGCCGGCATGACTAAACACCCAGGCGCACGGAACGCTGTTACCTTCCCACTGAAGTGGTACCTATTTATCTACTTGCAATTTCTTGCTTTCGAACTGCTAGGTTGGCAGGAGCTGGAACTAGAGACAGGAGCTCACCCTGTCTTGCGGCACCCGGGTCTTGAACCGCTGAACTACTGACCTTCCACAGCCTGCAGTTCAGCGTCTTAACCACTTGAGCCACCGCAGCTCCATATCTAGATATACACTAGGCTGATTCATCAGAAAACTCCTGACCCTTTAAGCATGATATTTTATGTTTCTAGTTGCAAACTACACAGTGAAGAAAGTGTATATTACTTTCTTTTTCTTCTGGAACCCTCATGTTGCAAGTGTGTTCTTAAATTTAATCATGAATTTGGGTATTTCATATGTATCAGTTCCTGACCACTTTATTACTTGTACTAACAATGTTTATCCAGGAGCACAAGCAGTGACCACAGAAGATGTGCATGTAGGACATGGACATCTTAACACATTTTAGTTTGCATTGAAGCTGAGACTGAATCTTTATCTGAGCAATCCTAAGTAGGTCTACATAAAATCCTTTTCAGGTCTATTTGGTGGGGTTTACTCCAGAAAGGAGAAAATTATCTCTTACACACAATATTTGAAATCAGATCATCCAACGAAGCTGATTGGCAATAGGTTAAGAACAATAGGTTAAAAGGAATGCTTTTACACGTCAATTGTTGGGCTATGGAACTGCAACCACAGAATATAGTGCTGACCTACAAGTGTAGTTTGCATTAAACAAGGGTTCTACAAATTGATGGGGAGAAGTCTATCAGTGGATATTTAGTGTAATGGCAAAATGAAACTGAATGAAAGGCAGTATGCTTCTGGAAAACAAACAAAATCAGGGAATGACAGTTACCACAAAGTCCTGTTACTGTGTCTCACAGAACTGCAAAATATGTGACACAGATCTCGTTTGGCTGTCTTTGTTCATTATATCTGGGATTTATATGATACTTATAAAGATCCATATTTTTTTACTACCCCATTTACAATCGGGGGGGGGATCAAAATAGGGAGCTGTCTGACCCGTACACTGGCATAACTCCAAGTTATGCTGGTGTAAGAGGCATTTACACTGGCATAGGACATAAGCAACACCGCACTGCACACTTCCACTAGCGCATCTGCATCACAGCTGATGGAGTGATGATGCGAACCCCTTTGCTGGTGGAAATGTGGGCATGCCAGGGGGTGCGGTGCCAGTCAATTGGCTCCCCCCAAAAATTTCCGCTTGGAAAAGCCCCTAGAAGAGGTGCAAAACTGTACCAGCAAAAATGCTGGCACAGCCCGTTGGCAGCCATGGTAACTCCTAATTCACTTTCCTCCTCACTCAGCTGCGGCCACGCCCATGGGAACCCAAGCAGCTCAGGATACCAAAGAAGTGCACATCCATCAGCACACACCCCATGCTGGCCCCATCCCCTCCCAGGCATCTAATTATGCCCTGCCTCACCCTACGAATGGTTCCAGAGGGTTGTCCTACAACTTCAGAGGTAGGGTACAATATGCTGTCTGACAGCTCCCTGCCATGTGGACTTACAGCAAGTGGAGAGGCACTCTGGTGATATGAAAAGCACAGAGAGGGCACTTAGTGCCAGCACCCAAGGAGGGGAGCAAAGTCCATACTCTGTGGCTTTCAGAACCATAATCAGAGGCTCAACCCAAAGGCACAACCACACACTGATAGGTAAACAAGGAGCCCAAACTCGCTCCCCTCTTCCCCTCACTTGAGGCCAGGTGCCACCCGAGCAATAGTGCCTCCTGCACTCAAGCCATGGCCTCCCAGCACTATGGCCCCTGACGTGCCATACGAAAAGATCCAAGGATAGTTTCCCAGGAGAATTGCGGGGGGGGGGGATGTTTTCAGCCCTACACTGGGTTGTAAGCTCAGTCCTGTGCTTGTTTCCTCCTCTTGGCAGAGGACAGGGATCATCCGTGGTTTGGGGGGCAGGTTTGGCAGCTGCTCCAATCTATGTGGTGGACCAATTTGCCAAGAGACCCTTTGAAGAAGAAGAGAAGAGATTGGATTTATACCCCGCCCTTATTGTGTAGTGGGTTGCCGCATGGATGAACGACAAACAACGATGTAGTGCATAGCACGCTTTATTCAGTACACAACAAAGACACCCCACAATGGCCGGCAGGCCAACTATATACACAACCAGGGGACACACCCCTGGGTCCCATTGGCGGGTTTGAATCTCCCGCCACGGTCCCAATGGTTCCCCCAGTGAAGGGACTAGGATCCTAGTCCCTATTGTTAAGCCGGACTGAAGCTCAGGCATGTGCGCTGGCCTCTGGTGGCGGTCAGCGGACACAACAGCCCTTCACTACCCAAAGGTGTCTCAGAGCGGCTTACAAACTCCTTTCCCTTCCCCTCCCCACAACAGACACCCTGTGAGGTGGGTGGGGCTGAGAGAACTCTGACACAAACTGCTCTTTTTCAAGGACAGCTGTGCCAGAGCTTGTGACTGACCTAAGGTCACATCAGCAGGTGCAAGTGGAGGAGTGGGGAATCAAACCCGGTTCTCCCAGATTAGAGTCCGCACACTTAACCGCTACACCAAACTGGCTCTCGGATTAGAGTCCGCACACTTAACCACTACACCAAACTGAATTGACTCATTTCCATACAGGATCAGAGCCTTGAGCAGCAACTGCAGGTGCTGCTGTGGATGGATCACTATCAATTCCTGAGCATTTCAGCACAGGACATGTGAGTGTAATTCAGATGGCACCATCATGTGTCTCAAGGGAGGATTCATAGCGAAGGCCCCCCCCCATGGGGCTGCATTTACAGAGCCTCTCAGGGTGACATATCCATGGCTGAGTGTGGCATGGCCAAGGCTGACCTAACACCAGGTTCTCCCCTGTACCTCACAGGCTGCTGTGTTAAGGGAGGGATGGGCCAGATACTGGTCTGGGTGAATAAGCCATCTTGATGCGGTCGTTTGAGTGTGAGACTAGGATCTGGGAGACCCAGGTGCCATTCCCATTTGTGCCAGTTGCACAGTCTCAGCCTAACCTATCTCACAGGGCTGTTGTGAGTATACAATGGAGGAGAGGAAAATGATGTAAGCCACTTGGGGTCCTGGTGGGGGAAATGAATAGTGGGCAATGAATAGAGTGAATGAATGGAGTTCATAACTGTGTGTCTGCTCTTGGAGGGGGGGGGTTCTGTCACCCAGGGGGAAGGCATCTGGGGAAATATCACTGAGGGGGGCAAGGGATCATGGGGTTCCCTGGAATCAAAGGCTGGTGGGGGGAGCCAATGCAGTGGGCAGCCTCAATGTCGTTGGAGGGGGAGAGCATGGGATTATGAATGGCCGCCTCTGGCACAGATTGCTCTGAGGAAAGAATGATGGTCATTTTAGTCCCAACTACTTCTGCTCCAGTGAGGGGGCAAATGGGGGATCTGAGGGCGGTGCTGCATGCTCCCACATTTGAGTCCATCCCAGTGCCCCCTCTCCTGCTCTGCCACTGTAGGGGTGGCCAGAGGGGGTGGTTCGGGGTGGCGTCCTCATGCCCGCTAGTGAGTGGAAGTCACCCACAAAAGCATAGATTAGCAATGAAACTCCTCTTCCCCTTCTGCCCTTTGTGGACCCTGTGCTCTGTGTGGACATTGAGGCAGCTGTGGGTGCCCATGAGATGGAAGAAGAAGAGGAAGAGATTGGATTTATACGCCGCCCTTCTCTTGGAGTCTCAGAGTGACTTACAAACTCCTTTCCCTTCCCCTCCCCACAACAGAGGTGGGTGGGGCTGAAAGAACTGACACAAACTGCTCTTTCAGGAACAGCTGTGCCAGAGCTTATGACTGACCCAAGGTCACATCAGCAGGTGCAAGTGGAGGAGTGGGGAATCAAACCCGGTTCTCCCAGATCAGAGCCCGCACACTTAACCACTACACCAAACTGGCTCTCTCAGGGCCTGTTGTTTTGCGGTGTTTTTTTTTTTAGTTCATCGTAAAAGCACATTTTCAAAGAAGGACTGACCCTTTGCCCTCCTCTTCCAACCAAGAAGGATCCTAAGTTAACCTAATCAGGTCTGAAGCATTGGTACTGTATCCAGGATAGAACAGAGCTTAAGCCACCCTTTCTTCCTCGGTAGGCTGCCACATTTCCAGGTGTGGCTTCAAAGAAATGACTCCATTTTCCCTTCCTTTCTGGCTGAGCAGCCCCTTTTCTGTATTTTCTTCTTATTTGAAGGTTTATGGCTGTCCCACCCTGTTACGTTATTATGGCTGTCCCCAGGGGTCATTTTGTAGAAAAAGAGCTAGGGGAACTCATTAGCACAACTCATTAGCATATGCCACACCCCCTGACATCAGGGGCCTGGCGGTGGACCTGCAAGGCCAGCGGGAGTGCGAGGAAGCCCCGCCAAGGCCCACCCTGGCCCCAGGCAGGCAGGGGTGGGGAGAGGCGGGGAGGAAGCAACTTACCCTCCCTCTTCTCCTGCCTCCTCCTGGCTGAATGAGGGCCGGAAGCGGGGCGGCTGGAAGCAGGGGGCGGGGCTTTGTCATGTGCCCCGCCCCCTGCACCTCACCCGGGGAAACTGCGTTCCCCCGCGTTCCCCCCCGAAATGACCTCTGGCTGTCCCACCCTGTCATGCTCAGCCCCAGTCAGTTCCCAGCTCTTTCTTCTCAACTGACTCTACCCAATGAAATCCATTTGAGCAGCCTGTCACTCAAAGGCTCTCTGGTTCTGTGAGGCTTTAACCCTTCACAGTCCATCACATGTTTATGCAGCACTTATGAGCTTTTGAAGCACAGTCCATCACACACCCCTATCCCTTTCTAGGGCCTCTCTACAGCCCAGAACACACACACCCTTTTCAAGCATTTTCATCAGAGAATGTGCATCAAGGACCAAACGGAGGGGGGTGTCCTGTGGCAGTGACAGCAGAGCTTAGCTGTACCCTCACTCCTTGTAGTGGCAATGAATGGATCACCCAGACAGATGCTCCACCTGCAATGACTCCAGAGGTCCCTCAGCATGCAGTAATGTAGGTTTTATTTTAAAGATTAGAACGGAAATCCCTGGGAAGCTCATAATTAGAACAATGTTGTGTACTTAAGATGGCAACTTCCTGCATTTCTTGAGACAAAGCAGCTTTTGTGACCGTGAAAAAATGCATTTCCACTAGAGAAGTGCTAATCTATTTGAGAGGAGCCTGCTCATACAACATTTCCTAATATTATAAAATCAGAAATAAATACATGAAGGAGCAAACATCGCCATGCCTGAGAGTAACCATGTTGCATACCAATCAGTAGATCAAGTAACAATCACACATGATGCAAATTGCTGCATGTATGAGACAACAGGTTTTGACTGTGGTTTATCAATGCTTGTATTAACTATTTATTTAGTGAGTTGCAACTTTCCTCTCAGCCATGTGCATCATCTTTTATTACATATTTATCCTGTCCTTCTGCCAGGGAGCTCAGGGTGGTGTACATAGTTCTCATCTCTATACAACCAACCTGTGTGATCAGTTGGGCTGACAGAAAGACACATGCCTAAGAAGGCTGCTCACCAAGATTCATAGCTGAGCAGAGATTAGACACTAATGACTATATTCTCTCTCTCTCTCTCCATACATATAAAATTTCCTTTTCCTCACTTGGAAGTAGTTCCTTGTTCCCACTTATTATAATTAGATAATTTTATTGAGGTCCTGTGCTCCTTATTTTGGCTCTCTTGCAAAATGTATACAGACATGCCAGGGGTTCAGAATTCATACAGATTCATTGATTGTATTTCCACAGGGTCCCCCCCCCCTTTACGGGCAGTCATGGAGTCCCCATATTCGATTGGGCCCTGGTCTAGTGTGCATGTGTAGGTGAACCCTTTCCCCTATACCTCTTTCCTGCTGCAAATTGTACTCCGCCTCTCCAGAACTGCTCTTTGCTCTACAGGGCAGAACATACCGGTTCTGAATAGCAGCTAAAATTTGCATAGGGAAAATAATATACTTACACCAGTACTGCAGCTAAAATCTCATCCATTTCTTTTAACAAAAAAGAGAGGGGTAACATGATGATGGATCTCCTTGTGCCTCATCCAGTCTGAACAGAAACCAAGTGGCAAAAGCCTTCAGATGTTGCACAAGAAAAGCAAAATACTGAGCATACAGTCTCAAACAACACAGTGATCTAATGAACAATGAGTGCCAAAAAAATGATCTGAATTCTAAAAATGTATTGACTACAGCAAAGGCCATTTCAGTTTCTGCCCTAGGAGACTGCTGTGTGAGGGTATTTGTTCTTAGATTCAGGTGGGTGGTTGTGTGGGTCTGAAGTAATAGAACAAAGTTTGAGTCCAGTGGCATCCTTAAGATTAACAAAGCTTAATTATGGGTATAAGATTTCGCGCACATGTGCACTTCATCAGATACATTGAAACAGTTTCCCTCAAGCCTTACATGTGTGTGTGTGTGGGGTAGTTGCCAGGAAGGGCTAGTTAGAGTCAAGATGCATAAGTACAGCTAAGATCGGAATAATGCAGTTGGTAAGGTCTATGAATAGTAGCAACTAGCATACAGATAACAAAAGAGTTAACAACAGATGTGAGAACTATGTTTGGGTCCAGTGGCACCTTTAAGACCAACAAAGTTTAATTCTGGGTATAAGTGAGAACTGAGTGACTTAGCATGTGTAGTGAGATAAGAACCTGATTATCTCTGTTAATCCCTGGGGGTTCCATTGTCCTGAGTAGCCCCGTAGCCAACAACTTTTTGCTGGGGGGGGCAATGTTTTTCTCAGGCGGCCTGCCATTATATGTCTGCGTGGTACTGCCATACTTCTAAATAACAACATAAATACAAGTAGTTTATTGCACAAAAATACCCCCAGTCCACCTCCATCCTCACACAAACCAAAATACTTAAAGCCAAATCAGCTTTGCAATTCCAACTAGATAAGCCCCTGAACTGAAACAAGGGCCCAGCCAAGCCCCAAAGCATGCCATGCAGGAAGAGCAAGGGAGGCAGATTCAGTGGAAATATCTCCACACACCACGCAACCACGTGTACGCAGTGCGACACATGGAGGCTTAGCTTAGGGCAGGCAGCAGCCACCAGGACTCATAACTTTCCTGGGGTCATTTTAAAAATTACCCCTCTTCCCCCATGCACTTGGGACTTCTCTGCCTCCACCACCCACAGCTGCCATTCTGTGGTTGGTTTCATATCCCAAGGCAGCAATTTTGTTGCACCCCCCCCCATCAGAATTCCAAAGATGCCCATAGGCACATGCTGTATTTTATTTACATGAGAGTACATTGGAGGAACCCCCCCCACCGCCCCCACATGAGGGATGTACTAAAAGGAAGGACAGGATTGCCCATTGGAAACAATGGGAGAGACTTGAAGGCCCATTGGCAATAATGGAAGCCAAGAGTGCCAATTAACTTGGATGGGCTCCATTGAAATACATTACAGCTCAAGAAGAGTTGCAAAGAAAATGCGGAATGGATTTTCCATTAAGGTCTCTGGTCCCAAATACACTGCTCTGGGACTGGAATGACAGGCCCCAAAGTGGAATGACAGCCCAGGACGGTACGAGATGTGTCCTGGGACTGGAATGACAGCCCCTTGGGGTTACAGGATTGTTCTGGGACTTGAATGACAGGCCCCAGTGTGGAATGACAGCCCCTGGGGTTAGCAGGAGTATTCCAGGACTGGAATAACCGGCTCCAGAATGGATTGACAGCCTGGGGGGGGGTAGGAGATGTGTTCTGGGATTGTAATGATAGGCCTGTCATTCCACTGCCAGAACACTCCTGCTACCCCCAGGGGCTGTCATTTCACCCTGGGGCCTGTCATTCCAGTCCCAGGACACTCCTCCTACTCCAAGGGATTGTCATTCCACCATAGGGCCTGTCATTCCACCCTCAGAACACATCTGCTACCCTCAGGGCTGTCATTCCACTCTGGGACCTGTCATTCCAGTCCTAGAGCAGTGTATTTGGGATCAGAGACCTTAATGGAAAATCCATTCCTCATTTTCTTTGGAACTCTTCTTGAGCTGTAATGTATTTCAGTGGAGCCCATGCAAGTCACTGGCTCCCATTATTCCAATGGGCCTTCAAGTCTCTCCCATTGTTTCCAATGGGCAATCCTGTCCTTCCTTTTAGTACATCCCCCACATGAGCCCCTCTGGTCTCTACCTGAACTTGGAGTCTTGCAGGCTGCACAATGGTGGAGGGGGGAATGGATGCTGGAAATGCAGCAGCACAAAAAATGACAACAACAAACCCCAGCCAGCCAGCCCTGCCCCACAGAAGATGACCAAGCTCAGCAGAGGAGACTTCCTCTGTGACTGCTGAGCTGCTGAGGGTAGAGATGCCGGGGTCCGATCCTATGACAGAGGAAGAGAAGGAGGAGGAGGAGCTATGGCCTGGGGCTGTGCAGGAGGAAAAGCAGAAGGCTCAGATCCTCATGCTCTGCTGCTGCTGCAGTTTGCCTGGAGTTGGAGGAAGTGGTGGGGTGGCTGGCAATGTTCCCTCTAAGTCTTGTGAGCAAAAATTCTACCTTGTGAGCTTCTGGCATTAAAGTTGTGAGCAAGCAATTTGGCTGCTGCATAAATCAGTTTGCTCTGGAGCCCTCCCTTCCTGAGCTAAGACAAAAATGGGTGAGCCAGAGGCTCAAAAACTGTGAGCTAGCTCACACTAACTCTGCTTAGAGGGAACACTTTGGCGGGCTCTTTGCTTAGAGCCCACCCAGTATTTCAAATAAGGCAGCCAATGCTGAGCCTGAGGTCGGTCAGGGCGGGAACTGGATCCGCTCCTCTTTCTGTTTCCCCCAACAAGTCCTGCTGCTCCTCTTTTGAGTCAGCCAGCAGAGTGCCAACAAGACGATTGATCGGGGGGTGAGGGGGCCGGGGGGAAGG
>NW_015165861.1:284707-376040 GCF_001447785.1 Gekko japonicus | reverse complement strand
CCATCCACCCCACTTGATCTACCCCCCCCTTGCCTCTCCCCCCCCGGCTCCGAAGCGAGGGCTGAGCGGCTTGCCACTCGGGCCTCGCTGCTCTCTTCCCCCCCATGCGGCGGCGGCAAGGGAGTTTGCAGAGCATCCCCTGCGCATGTGCAGGGGATGCTCTGTCACTTTTGGGGGGATTTAAGTATCCCCCAATATTTTTTTCAGGTTTTTAGATTTTTGTGCACACCTGGGGATTGCCCCAAGTGTGCACAAAAATCTCCCCCCCCCGGTGTCCCCGATGCGCGGATTTAGGTATCTGCACGCAGGGGGCGCCTTTCGCTATTAGATATATAGATTATTGTGGATGAGGAGTTATTTAAGACTGGGGGGTTGTCTGTGTGCAAGAAAAGGATTGCCCCCCCATACTTGTGAAAGAGAACTGTCGTTATCCAGTAGAGGTTGTAAATCACTGATGATGTGTTGAACTATTATGAGAGCTGTACGTGACCACTTGTGGTGTTCTGTTATTGTCTCTTCTGGGCCAGTCTTGCAATAGATCTTCTCTGGGTACCATTCTGGCTTTGTTTACCTGTTTCTTGACATCATCAGGTGGATATGTTAGTTCCAAAAGGAACTATTTACAGACCCCTCAGGTGAGAATCTCTGTCTGTAATACTGGAGCAGATGTGGCTGTAGGGTGGAGCTTGGCTGTATACAATGGATCATTTGGTAGCTGGAAGCATGTAGATATGTTAGTCAGTAGGTTTCCAATATAAGGTAGTGTCTGGGTGCGTTCAGACGGGGCGTTTCAGCCGGCATAAACTGTACCAGTTGGAACCGTTGCAGTTTATGCCGGCTGAAACGCAATCACACTTACATCCTGTCTGCGGAGCTCATTGCTGTATGCCTGTTTACACACAGCGGGCGTCGGCGGTTTGTTGGTTTTTTTTAACTTAGTTTGCACATGCGCATAGGCAGCCATTCACAGAATGGCGATCTTTGCGCATGTGCAAAACACCCCGTCCAGAAAAGCATGCCCTGAAGAGAGGACTTACCTTTAAAGTTTAAAGAGCAAACTGGCCTCCCTGAGGTCCCGGACTCCTCTAAAACGTTAATCTAAGGACCTTTAAAAAAAAACAAAAAAACGCCGGGGCGAAGCTTCGCCCAAGCACATATTGCCGACCTAAAAAAAGAAAGGCGGTCGAAAATTGGAAGCCTTGGGCTTCCGAACGGAAGTGGCTCTACAATGGTGGAGAGCGATCAGATGGGGGGGGGGGTAAAGCGATTACAACTGTTGCACTCAGGATACCACCACTTGGGGACCTAGTGGCAGAATACAACGGTTTAAAGCTCTTTGCAATGGTTAGGGACGGAAGGCAGATGTTCTCCGTGTGAATGCCGTTAAGTACACCGATTCCAACCAGCACCTATACCATTGTAAATGCCCCGTCTGAAGCACCCTCTATGTGTCCACTGTGTATTTTTACAGTAGTCTCCAGAAAATGCATTTATTGCATAGATTGGATCAGTCAGGTTGATGGTGGGGTGAAAGTCATTGAATTCCTGGTGGAATATGTCCAGGGCCTCTTTACCATGTGTCCTATATGTTACCTATATGTAACACTTGAGGAAATCTGTTTCAGTGTATCTGAGGAAGTGTGCATCTACACATGCTAAGTCTCTCAGTTCTCATGTATACTTTGTTGGTCTTGGGGATCTGTTCTTGCCTTTCTTGCAACCTTTTCCAAAAAATAGGCCTCTTCAAAACTTGTAAATGGATTTCAGTCAGTTTATCTTGAAGGTGAAAAAAAACCTGGGGTGAGAGAGTGGGAGACACATTTTGATAGCCACCCCCCCCACACACACACACACAGACAGAGGAAGTGTTATGAACCCTCTTCATTTTCTTCCAGCTGGCAGTTCATCCACTTAAAACTCCATTGAGGCAGGGTTGGTTTTTTTTAAAACTCGAACCAAGGATGCATGCCACAACACACTTCTAATCCCCCCCCCTTAAATAAAAATAAAATAATGTTCACTTTCCGAAGGCGAGGAAGGGGCGGTGGTGCTCACAAACTCGGCTGCTGCTCTGCTCGCGCAAATGCCTTCATTGCTACAGAGCTTGCTTCTTGCACCGACAGACTCAACAGGAAAAGGGCGAGGAGCACACCGGGGGAGACCGCCGCGCGCCAGGATCCCCCGCCCTTCCTTTGCTCCGTGACGTCATCCACACGAGTCATCTGATCCCAAATTGTGTCAGCGTGCCCAGACCCTGACTCACCAATTTTCTCTCCCTCCTTAGGGCCCCTAGTAGCGAGGCACTTTCCTTTTAAGGAATCACACGTCTTCCCCCAGCCCCAGCAAACGCTCCCTTCCCCCGCTCTCTTCGGTTCGACCGACAGAAACGCAGCATGTCCTTTGCCTTAGGATTCCAGGGGCCAAGCGAAACAAGCGGGACCCTGAGCCCCCGTTTATCGGCTTCTTCTGTTGTCAGGGTCTAACGGCCCGGCGACGCCCCCGAGCAACATTCCCAGGGAGCCAAGGGGAAAGGATCGCCAAGGGAGGAGCGAGGCAGCCGGAGAGGGAAGCGTGGGGGCGTGCGCTCGAGCTCTGCCTCTCTCTCTCCTTTGCCCGGCCTCTGAGGCGCTTGGCTTCCCCTAGCCGCTCGCAGCTTGCTTGGCGAAGGCTGCCAGCCCTCTGCCGCGGCTGCCATGAACCGGCTGGGGAGAAAAGACGACGAGACTCTCATCGAGATGGCTTCGGCTTCCGATGGTGAGTAGGGCTATTGTGCCACGCCCGGGAATCCCGGGCTTCCCCTTCCACCTGGCCCGCGGCTTCCTCTCCTTTTGTCCGCCCTGTCCCGGTGCTGAAGGCAGGCGGCGGGCCGGGGAGGGGACTAACATAACGGTGTCGCCGGCCGGAGCAGGGTGCGGCGGGAAGGTGGCGCAGCCCGGCGTGCTGGGCCTCCTTGACTTGACGGCCAGGATTTTTGCTGCCCGGTGTTGGGTGGAGGAAACGCCGGAGGGTCACTTTTTCCACCCGGGTGGCTGCGGCGCCCAGAGGATGGCGGGCTGGGAGACACGCCTAGGCAAAGGCCGGCCCCGGGGATTCTCACCGGCCAGGGAAGGAGGGTGGCTCCCTCGCCCTCTGGGAAGAAGGCATAGAGGCCGCTGCACGCCTTATCAGATTTCTGCCTCGAAGACTGTCGGAATCAACATGCGTGTACGGAGATCAGAACGTATGCTCACGTTAGCCTACACACATGTTCAGTCCCAAATGGGAGTGTCGTCCGTCTAGAGAAGTTGTGCAGTGCATTGGCCCTCAGGGGAATCCTGTAGGGGCATGACAGTGCACTTCAGTGTCGTCAAAGTACTGGACGTGTGTGTGTGGTCCTCAAAGAGAAAGTAAAAGTGGATCCCACCCAGGAATGCTTTTAATGCCCAGAATTCATGCTTTGAAGATTCTTGAGATATAAATCTGGTACTCTATAGTTAAATTTTAGCCAAAACGTAGGCCAGAAACTGTTTCAAATGCCATTTTAGCCAAAATTTAGGACCAACACACTTCCAATTCCCTGATCTGAGTGATATATCAGCAGCTGCCATCAACTGGCTGGGGAATATATCTGAGTGATATGTCAGGGAAAACAATAATTGAGAATGTGCTAATGAATACGGTAGAATGGTTTTCTCTTACCAGTGAGTAATTACAATCAGCCTCACACATCTGGAATTAAAATAAATATTTCCGTTTGTGTTAATACTTTGTTTAGAAATAAAATATCATCTTACAGAAGTATCCAACATATTTACAAACTTAATTCAATTTGATTAATAACAGAAGTCCATAAGTGATCAAAAGACAAACAACACTTCCATTCATGTAAAATGGTGAGCTTCATAATTATATACACTTCTTTAACTTTCTCATCCCACTCCTGCATACCCAGTGCCATACTTTGTTTCCAATACCAAGCAAAAACGAGTCTCACAGTGGCAATAAGATTCAGAAGAATTTCCTGATATATCACAAATACATAGTTCAGTTAAAAAACCCTCTGAATTGAAAGGACCATTAATCCCTATCCCTCTATTCAGTTTTTCACATATATTATTCCAGTAATTTATGGCATGTGGGCAATTGCCACCACATATGAAGGAATTAAAATAAACATTTTCAAACAGTATCATTTGGAACATAATTTAATTTTGGAAATTTACTACTATCTTACATCAGGTTGGAATAATTTCTCTATCAAGCCAGAAATTCTCTATTGTTTGGCAGCTTTCTCCAGAATTTTAGGTAGAAATGTTATCCAGGCACAAAGAGAAATTTGGAATCCAGAAAAAAATGCTCATAAAACACAGATAATTCACAATTCATCAACACACTATTTATCACAATAAAAACAACATATCCGATGCTGTATTGTAAGCATCTTATTAAATATAATAAACACAAAAAGTACAAATGTACATATGCTGCTCAGGGTGCCAGTGGGTTATCTTCCTGGATGAGGCCTTTCCTAGTTCACTCAGAACCAGTTATGACACATTGCCTTGGTGAAAATGTTCCCAGCCCAGTGATGGCATCCTTCCCACAATGAAGCAAGGAGAGGGTAAAGATCTACCTGACTTGCTGGCTGTTTCTGACAGAGCAATTTGGCTGGCTCCAAATCAGCTGAATAGGCCTTGCCCTAAGCCAGGGGTGGCCAATCTTGCTTAACATAAGAGCCACATAGAGTAAACATCAGATGAATGAGAGCCACAAGACATGAACAAATAGTACACACACATTTTTACTGGAAAATATGCAGATTTGCTTTTTATTAATATTAAATGAGACTGCCAAAAAACAACAACAAAATGGGTTAAAACAGATATTGATAATGATATTTATGTCCAATGATATTTATTTGTCTAAGAAAGAAAGAGAGAGAGAGGTGGAAAGAAAGAATGAAAGAGGTGGAAAGAGAGAGAAACAAAACAAATACATGAGGGGGGAGAAAGGAAGGGAGAGAGAGAAAAGGTGAAAAGAAAGAAAGAGGTAGAAAGAAAGCAAATAGATGGGGGGACAGGGGAGGGAGAGGTGGAAAGAAAGCAACTTTAACTTTAAATGCATCCTCCAAGCTCCCCTTGCCCCCATGCCAGCTGGCTCTGCAGAGGGATTTAAAGAGACAAGTGCCTTCTCCAAGCTGGCTGGTGGGGGAGGGGTGGGCTTTGAGAATGCATTTAATGTTAAAGTTGCTTTCTTTCTCTGCTCCCCCCACCCCAAGCCTACCCAGGGAGGGGACCACTAGCTGGGGAAGGGAAGACCAATCAGGGAGGCATGCCTCTTCTTCATTTCCCCAGCTGCCCTGCCAGGAGCCACATAATATGTTTAAAAGAGCTGCATGCGGCTCCTGAGCTACAGTTTGGCCACCCCTGCCCTAAGCAGTAGCAGATATATGTGTGTGTGTGTGTATACATATATATATTTATTTACGTATGGAAGTTTCATTGTTGCCAGTATATTTTATCAAATATATTGATACAACATACAAAGTACATTAGATGGCATGATTGTGTACTGAGCAATGTTTACCAGTGGCATTATTTGAGACTCATAAAACAACTATGCCAAGAAATAGATTGGGGACCATTTCCCCATAAAACATGGAGGTACCAATTTTTTACCTTTGTCTGCTCTTCATCCATTGGGCAAGGACTGCATGGGCACAATTAGTGTCTTCCAATTAGCCAGAGTTTCCCCCTTTGTGTGAACAGCCCAAAGATCCCAAGTGTAATGGCTTACAGAAATTAAAACCCAGTGCAAATAATTAAAATGCAATACAAAATACTTCTGGGCAGAAGGTGGTTCTCAGCTGGACTGGGGACAAGGCATGATGGCAAGATAGTAGGCTGCTGTTCTTCTTCCTCCTCCTCCTCCTCCTCCTAATGGCCTTAGTAATGACCTACAGGTTGGGAGAGTGATTCTGAGGTGGAATCAGTTGTTGTAGGCATTTTGAAAGAGATGTAAGAAACCATAAATAGTCTCTGATAGTTCCTTCCTTTTTCTGTACTTCCTAATTTGAGAGAGGGGATGGTTCTCCAGAGATTACTTTAGTTTAATGTTTAATGTTTGGGTAAGCACTTTAAAAAAGTGATCCCAAGTGCTTGTGAAAGGGGTTATGTTGGAACCAATGTTCCCTCTAAGCTGTGGAGTCTTGTGAGCAAGGATCCTACTTTGTGAGCTACTGGCATTAAAGTTGTGAGCGAGCCATTTGGCTACTGCATCAATCAGTTTGCTCTGGGGCCCTCCTTCCTGAGCGAAGGCAAAAATGTGTGAGCCGGAGGCTAAAAAACTGTAAGCTAGCTCACACTGACTCAGTTTAGAGGGAACACTGGTTGGAACCAGTTATTTGTGTAATATTTTTGGAGATAACTTAGTTTCCTATGCACAAGGCCCATTTTCCTACCAAAATCGCAACTTTCAAGCTGTTCTGCACCCATCCACTGTAAAATTTACTCTTTAAGTTGCCACAAGACTCTTTACAGGCTTGGATGAAAAAAGACGGGAGATGTACAGTGTCTGTAATATACTATTGAAAAATATACAAGCGTAAAGAAATGAGAGGGGAAATAAAGGTAGGTTGATGGTTGGCTGGGAAGGAGATAGGGTTGCCAACTCCAGGTGGGAAATTCCTGGAGAGGTGAGGGATGGAGCCTAGAGAGGGTGAGGTTTCAGGAGGCGTGGGACCTCAGACAGGTACAAAGCCATAGACTCCGCCCTCAAAACCAACTATTCCCTTCTGGGGAACCATCATCATTGCCAATCTCCAGGTGAGGGCTGAAGATCACTTAAAATTACAACTGTTCTTTAGGTAGCAGAGATCAGTTCCTCTGGAGAAAATGGTGGACTCAGTGTCATTATACTCTGCTGAGGTCACCACAACAAATTGACACTGAGTGTCCAAGGCCGGGGCATCCGCCCAGAGCCTCTTTCTAGAGGTCGTTGTATTTATTTCCACAACAAGCCTTTTTCCTAGTTTGTTTATATAAGGCCCTCCTTTCCTAAATGAGTCTTTAGAAAGCTGTTTATGGAGCCACCTTGGCTTCTTTAGGCTCCTCCTATTTCTCCTTGGGTCACATTTAAACACTCGCAAGGGTTTCACTGTTGCTCTAATTCAAGCACCATCTCAGCAAGACTCACTAAATGCAAAAGGGCCTGAAATTTACATGGTGGTTGCAGAGGGACAGTCTCTGTCTACAAAAAATGGGCCTTTCCAAAAATTGAGTATGTCTATGGCAGTGAAAAACAGGACTTCCTGATGTTGAAGTGAAGGGTAATTGTTGCATGGGTGAAGACAAAAATAGTTAGTGAAGGAAACCAGATAATTCTGTTTGTTTAGAGGTTGCTATGGAAGAGTGGTGGTAGTGAACTGAGGAATATTTTTGCATATGCACTTCTGGTTTTTGGTGCATGTCACTAATAAATTTAAAAGTGTGATTTTAAGTAAGTGGCTGGGGGGAAAGTTGCTCATTTTCTGTTGCAAATTCTTGGTTGTTAGTTCCTTTCATAATCTGTATCAAAAATACCATTACCAACTGAATGTTAGAATCTGTTGTCAGCAATATGTTGTGAAACATCATCGGGCTACATCTTGAGGAACATTCTAATTTTGACACATAAAACATAAAATTGACTTACATGCTGCCTTTAATTTTGTTTTTTCTTGTAGGTATCTGAGATAAAATTATTCCAGTGAGTAAGAGAATGGTTAATATTTACAAAGTGTATAGCTGATAGCATTCCAAAAGCAGTTAGTAAGCCAGTTCTGTAAAAAAAATTAAAAATCCATTGCATTCATTTTTACCTTCTGTAGCACCTGCCATTTTTGTTGTTGTTCTTGTGTGCCTTAAAGGCTGAGAAATGTAGCTGCAATAATTCCACACCAGTCATATTCCAGATAAGAGGGCTGCTAAAGAGCCCGACAACTTCCTCCCACCCCAAAATAAATCTGATGATCCTTCTCATTCAATAAAATGGAAACACTACACTACCAAGGGAGATTCTTCTCCTTTTTCCAGGTTTAAAGTACAAGGAAAAATGGTTGATATATTTATTTTCTTCTTGTCTAGAATATTATCCTGATGATTGAAAGGAGATACACTCAGTTGTGTACTCAGAGGCAATTGCTGTATGCCTCAGGTAATCAGAGGACTGGCTAAATTGCACTGTTTATCTTCAGAAGGTTGCAAAGGTATAGATAAGTGATTCTCCACCATTTTTGTGGACAATTTTAGACTTGCCCTCAGAAGTACTGGACAGAATATACAGTATAAAAACATCCCACTCAGGTTGACTTTGCATATACAAAAAGTAAATGACAGTTGTTTGCTAGTGCTGAGTTTGTTGATGAGGGAGGGTGAGTACAAGTACCAGTGACAAGTTATTCTATAGATCTTCAGTTTCAGTAGTTTTTTCTTCTGTCATAACATTGGTATCCTTATTTTAAAAGATCAGATATATCACATAAATTAAACAACCAGAGCTTTCTTTCATTAAGTAGCTTATATCGCCATCCATCCATGTATATAGATACACATACTACTTAATTATATATATATATATGCATATATATACACAAACACACACATATACACACATTCTTTTGGCTTAGGGAAATTATTATATGTTGATGGGAGAAATTAACTACCTTTCAGAAGTCTTATTTCCCAATATGCACATGTAAAAAAGTTTATGCTCTTATCAGCATTTTTTAACCTACATGTTTATTTTCGTGGTGATTTATATATTTCATACAGCAAAATTCCTGATAAATTAAACTTTGTGTATAATTAAGGAGATTCGTTAGTTGTGTAGGTACCTTATCAAAAGGTAGGGCACATTCCTCAAGTTGTCTTTCCGTTTGCAAACCACAGTATTGCATCTCTGTCTGGCCTGATTGGCTGATTGTGCAAGTTTCAGTGTCTTTGTCAGTCAGCAGGCAATAGACCAGAAAAAGCAGATATGGTTAAGAGTTCATTTCTTTTGAAGGACTGCAACCATAAACATGCATGAGTTCATCATCTAGGTGGAATTTTTTGAAAACATGCATACATTAAAATAGAAAAAAAATGCTATTTTCTTTGGTAGCCACATGTGTTGTTAGAACTCTTACCATATTCTGCAGAATACATTTGTATCATATCGTATATAATCAGAGAGTTCAGGAGATGAATCAAATGCAGAGAAAATCCTGACATACTATTGGAGTGTTCCTGTCAGAAGAAACTGTGTTAGCAACCACATTTGGAAGAAGTTAGTAGTTTTGTTCACTGGAGTTTGCAAACAGGAACAAATCACTGTTTATATATTTTGAAGTCTGCTCATGTAAAACTGAGTCTGAACTCTTAACAGATAATGTTTATAAAGATAATGTCGTAGTACAATAATTAGTAAGCACCTTAATAAACACACAGAGAAAGGCAGCTTCTTGCTAAGGCAGCTTCCATTCTGAGCCTGCTTCGGTGTGGAGGGTGAGGTATAAATCTAATAAATAAATAAAAGGGGAGGTCAACTTTGTGAAAAATTTATCCTTAATGAGAAACTGAGTCATGAGTAGGGTTGCCAAGTGTATTTACCCTTGCCGGCGGGGGAGCCTTGCCGGGCTCCGGGAGCTCTCCCAGATCGTCTGGGCCACACCCCCAACGTGAGCAACATGGCTGTGTCACCTCTGGTGACGCAGCTTCAGGGGGCGGAGTTCCCCCCAGGGCCCAATTCCGCCGTGGCGGAATCGGGCCTCTGAAGTGGGGGTTTCCCCGCCCCCCGCCCCCACTTGGCAGCCCTAGTCATGAGACTATTGAATGAAAAGTGACCCTTACCCTTTAGGAAAGATCAGTAGTACAGTACAGATGTTGATTCAAATCTATTTTAAAACTGACCGGACAGTCTCAGTATCCATAATGATGGGCAAGAAAATCATGGGGAATGGGACATATTTC
Source organism: Gekko japonicus (assembly GCF_001447785.1). NCBI lineage: Eukaryota > Metazoa > Chordata > Lepidosauria > Squamata > Gekkonidae > Gekko > Gekko japonicus. Next base: position 366,072 of record NW_015165861.1, on the reverse strand, counting down.
TGTAAAGCATGCCCAGCATTAGAACACCAGAACAATTTGCTGCTTTCCTCTTCCCATTTTAGAAACTGAAAGTGACTCTTGGGTGGGGGGGGGGCACTTGCACTACAGAATGGTTTGGCACGGGTAGGATTAAGCACTCTTTCTCTTTCCTCTTTCTCCCTCTCCCCTACTTCCCCTCCTCATTCCAGTTATCTCAGAAAATGCAGGTTTGGGAGCACACATTTGCCATAACATTGAAATCAGTCCTTGGTTTTATTTACTTTGTTTCTTCATAATTCCCAAGTTTTCTGCTTTATTTGTAATCAGGCTAATGAAAATGAACCAGCATGCGGCATCTGATTAGAATTTTAGGCAAAATTAAGAATCCATTGTTACCACTGTCTCCTTCTTCAAGTAGTAAGACGTTCCAGGTAAATCATTCCAGGCTTATTTCCAAAACAGTAGCTCTGTTAATGTGTTGCAAGAAAAATAAGCAAGAGTATTTGTAGCTGAAGTCAAATTTTGTTAGTCTTTAAGGCTACAACGCTCATTCCAGACTTAGTTACTTTGGATGTGGCAGAAGAATGGGAGACTTACCGTGTTTCTAATGTTTACTTTATTTGAACATTTATAAGCAGTGCACAAGTGGAGGAAATGAGCAACTCAAATAAGGCAGTGGATCCTCTTTCCCACATTGAATCCCTTGAGAAAGAGATGGGGTCTTGAGATGCTTAACTGTTTCATTTCCATCCCTGATTCTGTCATGTCCTGTCCCACTGCTTTATTCCCCTTCCCCATTTTGGGTTGCTATAGCAACCTGATATGCCAACCCAAACTGCTTATTTGATGGTGTAAGACATCATTCTTTTTTTTAAAAAACACCTTTAAAAAGTTTTTGTACTTTTCCACAAACCTGTGGTTTTTCCTTTGTTTGCAGAAATCTGCACCTTGGTCTTGGTGAGCCCATAATATAGATTTTTTTTAATCTGCATGGTGGGGCCATCCATGCCTATTAGATATATAGTACCCAATATCTATTTATTTATGAAGTGATTTACATTTGTAAAAGATAACAATTTAACCAATATAAACTGAAGAAAAGGCATACAAGTATTGGCTGCTCCAGCCCTCTTTTGAGTGCCTTTTGTAGTGCTTTTTCTACTCCTCAGAACAGTTGAACTTTAATTATGTGCTAATATGTTTAACAGACTAGCACTGCTTTTTTCAAAAAAGAAAAGCATATTGGTAGAGGTGAATTTAGAACAGAGAAATGTTTGAAGGAGTCGTCTTTGTCTAACCCCCCCCCCCCCAATGAGAACATGCATTTGGCACTCTGTGGAGAAAAGTTGCTTGTGGAGAGGACGGGCAGCGGATAAATGATTGGCAGAGAATGGGTTAAGTATTCCATCCCCACTGTTCTTTTCTATTCTAAATGCCATGGTCACAAAGCCACTTTCTTGTATTTTAAATGGTATTTTTCCAGGGGGAAATTTTGAGTTCCCATCAGCTTTTAACATACCAAAAACCCACAACAATCTTATAAAATCAATAATTTAATTACCTAACAAATAGGTCATAAATAGCAACCAGTATTAGTGGGAGGGGGAATAAAAGACCAAACAATATTGCTGGAAGTGGGAGAAGACTCCAAGGTAAAAGGTAAAGGTAAAGGTTCCCTTGCTCGAAAGCCAGTTGAATCCGACTCTAGGGTTGTGGTGCTCATCTCCGTTTCAAAGCCGAAGAGCCAGCGCTGTCCGAAGACGTTTCTGTGGTCATGTGGCCGGCATGACTAAACACCAAGGCGCACGGAACGCTGTTCCCTTCCCACCAAAGTGGTACCTATTTATCTACTTGCAATTTCTTGCTTTCGAACTGCTAGGATGGCAGGAGCTGGAACTAGAGATGGGAGCTCACTCTGTCATGCGGCACCCGGGTCTTGAACTGCTGAACTACTGACCTTCCACAGCCTGCAGTTCAGTGTCTTAACCACTTGAGCCACCGCAGCTCCTGAAGACACCAAAGGCTAATTTAAATCTTTCTGAAACCAAAGGAACAGGTCAATCCTTTAGCTGGAGGTCATTCTGCTGCCTCTGGGGCTATGGCTTTAAGTGTCCTGTTTCTAATGGTAAACTGTTTGTTTTGCATGCACTGATGAATTATGAAGCAGGACCTAATTAGTTGACAGAATTGGTGGGTGCATTTGCATGTGTACACTAGCATGTTATAGCCCCTCACCTATCCTTAGAACAATACTTTCAGCTAGGTCAGAATACTTATTCCCCAACCTGTACTTATGGAAATGTATTTTCAGTTTGTTAAGCATCTCTCACAGAATAATGAACCTTCTCATGGGATAGTGATTAAGCAAAGCTGACATTTGTTTTTGCATTCATTATGACGCCTCTAGCTTACAACAGTAGTCTTCGTATGTACACATTGAAGATGATGAATATTAGAATGGTAATTGCTGCATTTTTAACCGAGTGACTTTAAAAGAATGATCTGATACCCATCAGTAGTCTAATTAGGTATTGCATTTCTCCCCCACTGTAACAATATTAAATTATGTAGAAAGGAAATGCAAGAAAGAAAGAAAGACCCCAGACTGGTTGTTGGTCCTTTCCCGTAGTGGATCAAAGTGATAAATATTGACACTTCGTAGCATGGATATTGGATACTGGTTTTGTTAAGGGGAATGGTAGTTTGGTTTTATGGGGGGGTATTTTGGTCTTTTTCCCTTCCAACTTTCAAATGGTTTGTCTGCAAGGCGTAACAGTTGGTTAAACATTTGTGACAGATGCTCCTCAAATATATTTGGTACTTAGGCATTATCTGTGTGCTAGGAGAATCTCCCTCAGCTGACTGTAGTTGCTAACAGCAGATTGATTTAGCACATACAGTTATACCTTGGAGCAACATAATATTACTTAATATTTATCATGTAGTTAGAGTATTCAAAGCATTTCAGTATTTAATGTATACTATCTTAGTAGGCTTTACAATGGCCCTGTGAGGTAGGTCAATTATCCTTATAATAGTTGTTAGGCAATGAAATAGTGGCTTGCCTAAGTCCATGTAATGAATTCATAATAGGGGAGGGAAGAAACCAGGGACTTCAGGCATTCAGCACATTCTCTTGGCTGCTAGAGTAGGAAGCAACTAGAGCCATGACTTCAAGAACTTGAAACTGAGCCTTAAGAACTGCCTCCTGCAGCATGAGCATTTGTATTCACCTTGGTCAGCTAATGTAAGTGCGTAACACAAGAGCAGCACAGACATGGGACTGCTATTTGGGGGAAGAGAGAAGGGCTAAAAGAAAAAAAATATGGAAGGAGGAAACAAACTATCCCTTAACTTTTAGAACTGGGAAGAGAGAATCTGGTTCTGGAATGTATTCTGTGTTGTTGTTTTTAACGTTTTTGCAACTCTGGGAAAGCTAACTTTCAGGGTGTGTGTGCTGAATGTCGCGCAGTGCATGTGTTTGTGTGAACCAGCACCTCGAACCTGTCTTGCACTCACAGCAGTCTTTCTCTCACCAGAGGTTTCCAATAGTAAACCACACTTACTCAGTCCAGTGGTAACTATATACAGGAATTTATTTACAATATATACAGCTCTCAGACAGTGCTTTGCCAGACTCCATCCACCATCAAGGGGAAAAGTACAATGGTACATTGCTACATATATACATATGTCCAGCCAATCAGAACATGCTGACTCATACTGACTTTGCTTCAGCTCTGCCCAGTCCAAACTGGCTGTATCTGGATTATCACAGCTGTTAGCTGTCAAGGAGATCCTGGAGATCTAGGTGCTGAAACTTACACACCAACACTGAAGCAACATTGTGAGTTCTTGGGTGAAAATAGAGGCCATTGAAAGAATTGAGTCACAATTATTCCTTGGATAGAATAGTTGCTCCTTTTGTTGTTAATAAAGGCAGTATAAAAGAAACAACAAAAAATAAAAGTTCCTCAAGTATATATATATTTTAAAAATATGATCCTGATATGATCTCTCTTTCTCCCTTTCTGTCTTTGATATCTGTAGCTGATATCTCTCTCTTTGATATCTGTACTGGATAAAGATTTCCAGAAGTATGTGTGGTCAGTGACGGCCCCAGGTTTTTTTGCCCACTAGGCTAGGAAACATTCTTGCAACAACAAAAAAAACCCGTGCGGGACAGGGCGGGTGCCGGAGCCGCAGCAGGCAGGCTGAGGGGGCAAACTGCAAATGCATGCGGGGGGGCGGGATCACTCAAGGGGAGGAGGAGCGGGCCTGTGCTAGGCTGCAAAAGGAGCTCCAAAGGGACTGCGGGGGTGGGGGCAGCAGAAGGCGAATGGCACTTTCCCATCATCCTGGACTGTTCCCCATGGCTGTCTCCCCCGCCTCCCTTCTCTTTCTGTCTGGGGGGCTGCAAAGAGGGGAGTCTCTTGCCGGGGACAGAGCAAGAAGCCGGCAAGGGAGGCTTCCTATGTGGGGCGAGGAGGGGATGAGGCCAGCCAGAATGGCGCCCTCGTGGAGCCATCACCCTAGGCAACAGTCTAAAATTTAACAATAACGGGCCAGCCCTGGGTGTGGTGCAGGTTTATAGTTGACATTCCATGGGATTATATGACCTTTCTCAACTGGGTTATTTGGTAGCTGGGGAACTGTACTATTATCAAACATGTGGTAAGATAGTAGTAGCTCCAGAGCCATGGAAGCTCTTGGTGAGACACATGCTGGAAAGCAGTTCTGCTAAATTTAGCTATTATTCTGGCCTTTAATTTCCCCATGATGTTACTTTGAAATTATACAGGGATCTGTGGTTTGTTATTCAAGGTTTTAAACCATAAGTTAGGAGATCTGAAAGACTAGAATTAGCAAATTCAGAGCAACCCTGACTTGTATCATGCTGACAAATACAAGTTTGAAACAGATAAACTTGAGGGGAAAAAAATCTTTGCAAGGCCACAGGGGTAACTATTAATGGAAAAGTTAGTGGAAAGAGCTTCAGGAAGATGTGGCTTATGCTTCAACTGTTTCAAAAGTATGCTCACATTTTGAACTATTATCTGTCTCTTATTTCTATTGATCAGTCTGTTCCAGATTATTTAGGATCACCATTGAATGATCTGCAGACTCTCTGAAGTAGCTTTCATATAAATGCCATAAATAAATATTTTAAAAGAATTTAAAATGATTGCAATAGTAGGGGGAAAGTGATTACATTTTTACACTACAAATCAATTATAATGGCTCTGTGTTCAGATGCATGTAGAATTATAGAGGCTGCTGTATTCATGTATACAAGGCATTAAACAGGACCTGGAATAAGTCTGTGAGTTGTGGTTCATGCTGGAGAAAAGAGAAGAGCATATGTGTCTTGTATAATTGGACAGAGAACTGAGAAAAGGGAGGCTGTGCAAAAGGTCAGTCACGCTGGACTTTTTGATTGGTGGGGCTAGAAAAAGAGATGTAGGCTTGGGCATAGGGGCAAAGGGTAGAATTGTGTGTCTTCTGGCTATTGTTCTGAAGAAGTTCTGTGTAACATGGAACTGAACACATACTGGTAGCATTTCCACAAAGAGAATGCTCATCTGTGCTCTCATTCTCTTGGGTTTGGTAAGGAGGTCACAGATTTGGTCTGAATCAAGAAGTTAGTCAGTTGTGCAAGAAGTTAGTCAGCTGAGCAAAAGTCAAAGCACTAAAAAAACTCCCTGCACTTTCCTTTTTATAACTCTGCAACAAAATGTGCTGTAAGCTTTGTTTTGTTTTAATAAAAATGGGGAATTCAGAGGAACTAAAACCTGAAATAGATAAATGACAATTATATAGTGAAAGAGCAATTAGTAATGTTTTTTTTAAAGCTGTGGTGGCACCCTAGGGAACAAAATATTGGGGAAATGGCACTAGCAAGAGGCTGAGGTTTCTTTCCATGTGATGCTTCTTAGGAAGCTGAATCCCTATTGACAAGTATCCATTCTGGCCATGCTAATATATGCTTCAGTAATCCCAAGACAGGAATACTATAATGAACTATATACGGGGCTCCAGTTGAATATGATTTGGAAACATCTACTGGTGCAAAACATGATAGTATGTTATTGGAGGCTGGTTGTTGGGATTTTATGTCAATCCTGAAGTCCCTTCACTGGCTTCCTATTGATTTATGGGTCCAGTTTAAGGTACTGGTGTTTACTTTTAAAGCCCTTCATGATTTGGGGGCTCGGACTGCATCCATACTACCATATGAATGTAGGTTTCTGGAGACTGTGTCACTTGAACTGGTTAACTACTCTGTGATGGGAGCAGGGTGTTGGGGTTTTTTTTAAGCCTGTTATCATGCCTGTGGTTTGCCAGCATGATTCTTTATCCAGAGACAGGACTATTACCTTGCATAATTTTTTGTCTTTTACAACATAAAGAAAAGACAAAATGTTTCTTCTCCCCCCCAAAAAAAATGTGACTCAGCAATCAAGTTCCCATCCCAAAATTCTTCCAAGGAACATATGTTATTTGCATAGAGCAACAAGATTCACAAGATAACAAAATATTCTATAAAACGTCCTACACTTTTGTGTGCATGTTGGTTCGTCTTCCTTCTCCTCCAGTACTACTTTGCCGTCCCTGACAGAACATCAGTCACAGGTAACAGGTTAAAGAACACTCTAGAACGCTCTTTCCCCTACATATGGAGTCCCATTAGGAGCTGCACAGTATAATGGTATGGCTTTCTCCTTATTGTACAGAAAAAGAAACACCTTTTTGATATCAGCAGTCTTTATACTAACGCTTGGCCCAAGAATTATAGGTAGACTTTGGAGCCAAACGTAATTTTCTGCTATCCAAATATAAAGTTAAAACTTATCATAATATTGTGGTGGAAAGTGCCATCAAGTTGCAGCTGACTTAGGGCAACCCCATAGGGTTTTCAAGGCAAGAGATGTTCAGAGGTGGTTTGGCATTGCCTACCCTGCTTAGCTTCCAAGATCTGATGAGATGGAGCTAGCTAGGACCATCCAGGTCAGGGCTACCACAATATTATTTGCAATAATAAGGTAATTCCTAGACAAATCATGCTAACTATGCTAATAGATTAGATAAAGAAGAATTTCATTCCACTGAGAAGGCATTCTCACACAGAACAGTGCGAACTAGGGTTGCCAGCCCCCCTGTGGCTTATGTTATACCTTATGGTCCCCATAGGGTATAATGAAGCTGGAAAAATGATGGATTTCATGAATCCAAATATCATACCAGTACTGCAATTCGGGAATATCAGAAAATACCAGGTTTTTTTTTTTTTGGGGGGGGGTGTTCAATATATCTGAACCTGAAAAATACTATTTTGGGGCGGGTTTGCACACCCGTATCCTGAACTGGTGGGACATGCAGGAAAGGGTGATGGTGGTGGCTGGGAGGAAGTTGAAGCTGTGAGTGAGAATGAAAAATTGACTTCTCTGTCTCCTTATATTTTAGTACAGGTCTCAAGTTGAACCTAGAGTGCCTCCAACCTCTCTTATGTTTTCTTTCAGGACACTTTCTACCCTCCTTTCATTTTGCCTTCCTTGCCTTCCAACATCTTTTCTCCCATCTTTTATCTTCCTTTTCCATTACATGGAGTTATTACTGGTGGAGCCTGTTGCCTTAATGGAATGAAAGGGAGAGGGATGGGAGTTGGTTGTTATGTTGCTCTCTAGCATCAAGCTCTTCTCTCTTCCTGCCAGTTTTCAACTCATGAAACTCAAAAACACAGTTGCCCCTAGCCTGCCATTGAATGGTTTTATCTATGATTGATTTGCATTTCTAGCAGCCAAAGGGCAAACATTATCATGCTTATCACTCTCAAGCTTTAGGAGGCAGCTGAAGTCAGTTTTATTCATGAGGGTATTTGATTAGTTTGAGCTCTTCTGCCTACGGGCAGTTTTAAATAATTCATTTTAAACTTTTGTTGTGTTTTTGTTTACATTGTAAGCCCCCTTGAGTTCCTGTAAGGTAGAAATGCAGCTAACAAATGTGTTGTTAAATAAATAAAGGCAACAAAAATAATTGGTCTGGGAGCAAAGTGTCAAGAATGAGTATTGTCATGCTAAGGTTGAGTCTAGTGGCACCTTTAAGACCAACAGAGCTTTATTTAAGATACAAGCTTTCATGTGCATGCACGCTTATATGAACAGGTCTGACTGGCCTTGCATGTAAGTGAATAATAAATTAATTACTTGCAAGTAAGCAAATTATGAATTATTTGTGGGCTGCAGGTAGAACAACTTGGGTAAGTCAATAATTAGAAACAGCAACAACAACAAGATATTGCCATAGTTTATTCAGTGGTAAAGAGCATATTAATACAGAACCCTTCTGTATATGGTTGCAGATGGTTTGGTTTTTTATTCTGCTTACAAAACCTTTGAAAAAGGATTGAATCTCATTATACCACATTCCAGGAAACAATAGGCCATTCAGGCATCCAAGGTTTTTCATAAGGGTGAAGATACTCAGTGTTGGGTGCAAATGCATCTTTACTCCTAAATTACTTTGAATGTCTCCTGGTTTGGGGAGTATTCATTGCTATACAATGATTCAGGGATTTCTCTAGGCACAGAACAACTTGTTCATAGCTGCTGAGCAAACAAATGTCGCTGAGTAGAACTGATTTGAATAAGAATTATTATTATGTGTTCTCTCAAGGCAAATTTAATTCTGTTGCTACACATTAGATCTTGTTATTGTGATTTAGAAACATAACACTTTCCTGTTTTTGGGGATTATTTCTACAGCACTGTCTGTACGCTGCACATTGGAAACTCTATTCTCTTGATATCAGCTCTGTTCAAGTGAAACGTTGACTACTGTATAAGCTTGCTGTCTCTGCAGACTTGTGAGAATAATTGTGGCCAAGGGCCAACAGAGACATTATTGGGCAGCTATGTGTGTTGTTCTATACATCATGATGTAGCATAACTTATCAAAGCATACTAGCATGGCACAAGCATAAAGTTAGCATGGATTCCCTCTGGCCTATAGGCTTATTATAGTCTTTTGCCCTCTGGTGCCAACTGGTTTCTTGGACCCAATCAGGAATCTCCCTTGTTGGAGCTTTCCAGATGTTAACATCCTCTCCTAATCCCCCCTCCCTAACCAATTACCACATTCTTGAGTCCGGCCTTGAAAGAGCTAGGGATTATAGCTTAAGGAAGGCCCAAACTATGGACATCTGCAAGCTAGAGCAGGCCTGCTAATTATCATGTTAACCCCTGAGGGGAATTCACGTGCTTTGCTTCACACCAATACTTTGTGACTGGCATCACCTTTAACAGCAGCTATTTTGTGGTCCACCACCCTGTGTCATAGGAGCTGCGGTGGCTCAAGTGGTTAAGACGCTGAACTGCAGGCTGTGGAAGGTCAGTAGTTCAGCAGTTCAAGACCCGAGTTGCCGCATGATGGAGTGAGCTCCTGTCTCTAGTTCCAGCACCTGCCAACCTAGCAGTTCGAAAGCAAGAAATTGCAAGTAGATAAATAGGTACCACTTCGGTGGGAAGGTAACAGCATTCCGTGCGCCTTGGTGTTTAGTCATGCCAGCCACATGACCACGGAAACGTCTTTGGACAGCGCTGGCTCTTCGGCTTGGAAACGGAGATGAGCACCGCAACCCTAGAGTCGGACTCGACTGGCTTTTGAGCAAGGGAACCTTTACCTTTACCCTGTGTCAGAATTCCAAAAGTGTCCACAGGCTCCAAAATTTTGAGGACCCTTGTTCTGTGGTATAGCTCTTTTCTTTAGGGGAAACTGATCTCTATAGTCTGGAGATCAACTATAATTTCGGGAGAGCTCCAGATCCCACCTTGAGGTTGATAACTCTATTCCTGTTGGGCCATCATACTAGATGCATAAAAAGGGACAGATTATGTCCCTCTTCTGGTGTTTATTTAGACCATTCAAATATTTTAAGGCCTTCCAAATATCTTGTTTGAATACTGAAACATTTCGGATTCCAGCAACATTTTTTTTTTTTTGCTTCAGTTTGAATTATAAAGCTATAGTTGCATTGATGCCGGTTAAATAGTTTTTAAAACTAATTTCAAATGCTGCATTTATTTAATTTTAATTATATATGTGATTATAATATATTTATGCTAGTCAGAGGTCTAGGGATTTCAATACTATCAGCTATTTCAGGTTTTTCATAGTTGGTATGAGAAGATGTGCATTTAACAGCTTCATTTTCTTTGGGTACATTGGCTGTTATCTAATCTGATGGGTTATATCCTTCAGTATCTTTTTGCCTTAATATTAAATCAACCATGTGAGTAAAAAATAGTATTAATCAGAATATGACTCCTTGTGGATATAGTATGAGTCATTAAGTATGAAGTTAAGTATTAACTAATTGATTATGTATTAACTAGTAAAGGTAAAGGTAAAGGTCCCCTTGCTCGAAAGCCAGTCGAGTCCGACTCTAGGGTTGCGGTGCTCATCTCCGTTTCAAAGCCGAAGAGCCAGCGCTGTCCGAAGACGTTTCCGTGGTCATGTGGCCGGCATGACTAAACACCAAGGCGCACGGAACGCTGTTACCTTCCCACCGAAGTGGTCCCTATTTATCTACTTGCAATTTCTTGCTTTCAAACTGCTAGGTTGGCAGGAGCTGGAACTAGAGACGGGAGCTCACTCCGTCTTGCGGCACCTGGGTCTTGAACTGCTGAACTACCGACCTTCCATAGCCTGCAGTTCAGCGTCTTAACCACTTGAGCCACCGCAGCTCCTTATGTATTAACTATTAAGTATTAATTCATTATTAAATTTCAGAGTTAGAATTTTTCAATAGTGGTCTTTTCTGTAAAAAGTCCATGCAGTTCCTTTAAAAAATATTGCATATATTGTGCATGCAAGTCTTGCATCTGTTTGTTTTTGAAAGTGGCTCCTTATCCTGGTAATGCAAACATTGGGAAGTAAAATGCTTGGACAAATATTCTAACTGCTAGTGGTGGTGGTGAATATGTTGTCTTTATTCTATATTTGTCTCCTACAAATGTTTGCATCAAATATGAAAAAAGATAAGTTCAGTTTTGAAAACATAAGGACATGACAAGAGTCGTACAGGATAAGACCGAAGATTATCCAGTCCTGCATTCCATTTCCTACCATGACAAGGCAGGTGTTTCAAGGAAGGCCGCAGGAAAGAAATTAAGACAACAATAATTCCCTCATCATTTGTCTCCAGCAATTATATTTGGAGGGTCTGAGTGTCAGTCAAATTATGTTCTTCTGCAAGTTGTAAAAATGCATTAGGAAGTTTATTACCTTGTTTTTGTTTTCCAGTTGCTGTTTTTCTACCCAAAAGTATCAAAAGCAGCATTGTAATGTCCAGTCAAACAGATCTCCTCATAATTTTGTTGGGAAATAAGTTCCTGAAGTGATTAAAAAAAAAATTCTTGATGTTGATTAGGTGCATATATGTTTTCTATTAAGGTTATTTTACCTTGCCTTTGTACTTGAACCATTAAAATACTACCATCTTCTGAGCTATATATTCTGGATGTAAATGTTCCTTGATGTATATAGCTACTTCTCTCTTTTTTCTTTGTCTGAAGCTGTAAAGTTCTTCCCAAGCTTTTTAATCTCCAAATATTTCTGGTCTGAATGTCTTATGTGAGTCTCTTCTAAACATATAATGTCCAATTGCATCTTCTTTAGTTGTTGAAAAGTTTGTCTTCTTTTTAAAGGTGCATTTAAGCCATTAATGTTTATTGAAATTATTTTTATTTTTCCTCTATCCGTCTTTATTTTGGGTTTTGTCATCACCTTTATGCTTCAATTTAAATCTTGTGATCCTCTGGGATGGTACAATCATCTTAGATATTTGAGTTGTTGTAGTTATTCCAGACGCTTCTTGTGTTTCTTGCTGGGTCTCATCAGTTTGCATTTCTTTTTCCTCCATATTCAGGTCTTCAGCATGTGATTTAATAAAATCCTCCAGTTTAAATGTAGAATTGATTCTATATCTTTTTCCTTTGTAAGAAAAGAGTAAGACTTCTGGAAACAACCATCTATATGAGATAACATTCTTTTTAAGGATGTTTGTAAGTTCTGCATATTCTCTTCTTTTCTCTCTCCACTCTCCAAGGAATTTCCTTTAAGATTTTTATTTCTGTCTCCTCTGTTTGGAAGGATGTCTCTTTTGTTACATTGAGGATAGCATCTCTTATTATTCTTTTATTAAATCTCACATGTATTTCTTTTGGTAGACTGCATCTTCTTACATAGGTGGAATTCATTCTGTAGGCCACATCAGTTGCATTGTATATTTCATCTGGGTTTTCTGCACCCGTATAATTTGCAAGTGCCTGTGCCATTTCAGTTATCAACTCTTCATCCTCTTTCTCTGGTACATTCTGAAATCTTAAAATATATGCTGCTTTATCAAGTTCTAGTTTAATAAGGGCCTCCTCCATATAGTTTTGTTTAGATTCTACTTTCTCCACCTTTAAGTGCATCTTCTCAGATTTGTCTTCCATCTGGTTAACTGTTTTGGCCAAGGTGGACAACTCTTGTCTATTATCCATTAACTGTTTTTGTACTTCTGTCATCTGCTGTGTCATCTGCAGTGATAGGGAGTCCAATTTGGTTTGCACAGGGTTAACAGCTGCAGCTACTGCTTCTTGTATTAAAGTCTTCAATTCTTTTACTGAAATCTGTGCTAAGGTGGCAGAAACAGATTTCGTTTGACCAGGAGACATGGTAGAAGGGGGAAGTTTCCCTTTCTTATCCATATTTCTGTATTCTATATTGTACCTCTAATTAAAGTAACACCCTTTTACTACTAAATACTCTATTAGACAGGTAAGAGAAGGAGAGGGAAAATAAAAAGGACCCTTTTTAGTTGTCCATAAACACCCTAGCAGTTAATGTAATCACAAAGAGCAGTTATCAGTAGTTTGTATTACACTTTGTGCAGACTATATTTTCAAAAGAACAAGATAACAACCCTCAAAGACACAACAGTTCCAAATTTAGAGTCTCTCTTACACAGAAATGACATTCAGGAAGTGAAAGCAAGCACCAACCCAGTCCACAACCGCCTTCCACTTCTTTCTTCTTTCTTCTGTTATGATGGACAGTGTAGTCTCTTTATCTCTATTTATATTCCAAATGAGGCAGTAGATGAAACTGTAATCCAATTGTATATCTTCAGAAATATCCCAATTGTAATCCCAAAAGTGTTAAAATCAGAGCCATCCCCATGCTTCTCCAAACTCTTAATTTTGTAATCCACAGGGTCAGGGTGAGTAAAATAGTAATTAAAAAGTAAAGTATTAAATCCAAAATTACTCCCAGACTTCCACCTTTTCCTCCTCATTCTAGCCCTTTAAAAAATGTTCCAAATGCCAATTCACTACTTTGGATAGCTGTTTCGGGTGGGAGCGGCAGACTACTTCCCACGCATCCAGTCTTTTAAGGAGCTATATAAACACAGTCCCTTTCCATTGCTGTACTTTGCCAAGTACTCACGGTGTAAAAACTTTTTGATGATTCAGATGTGGTTGATATGCTGCTTCCCTCTGTCCCAGTAGTCACGGCTCCACAGCTGTGGAAGAGCCACAGCTGCTCTCATCTGGGTTTGGGCTTCAGGGTGATCCTGGTCTCAATCCGCTTGCCGCCACTCACAGAGAGTCCAGGATCAAGCCCCTTGCAGTCAGATCCCTCTTCAAGGAATCCAGGGGGGGGGGCAGAAGACTTTGAATCCCCCATTAAACCTGGTGTTCCGGCTCAGCTTCATGGGACCGCTCCTGGAGCTGGTCCGCCACCACCACACCGAAAACCGGAAACCCATGTTTATACTTTTTCATACTGAAGAAAACCTAGGATATGATTAGTTTCGCTGTCATATTTCCCAAACCTGTTTCTGTAACCATAAGGGTTAGAAACTTATTTAACTGAAAGCTGTCATTAGTTTTAAAATTCTAAAAGACTACTGTGCTGCTCAGATTATCAGATTTTTGCTTCTTGGAGATAAAGCTTTTAAATAGAAGGAAATGTGCTAAGATAGCTTTGTTGCCATAGGCATTTATGTATGCATCGACGCTTCCATGCCCACAAGAAATATATTATGGTCCTCATATGTCACATAGGCATGCTGTAGAACACTGAATACTCATGCTATGGCTTGTCACTAGACAGGTACGATGGATAGCAACAAGGTAGGCTTAAAGTTTTCAGAACAGTCACAACTTTTGTAAGATTTTCTTCTTGGAAATCATAAGCTATTAGACCAGGCAGTTTCTCATAAAACTTTGAAAAATGAAGAAGCTGTTGACATAAAACAAGCATGACATGAACACGTTGACGTGAACAAGTAAGTCTGTAACTTGAGAGCGCTTCTGGACCTGGGCCTACTGCTGAACAAGCAAGTGGTGGCCATGATGGGAGTGTCCTTCACCAGCGTTGACTGTTTAGAAAGCTGCAGTGTTTCATGGGCAGAAAAGATCTGGCCCCTGTGGTGAATGACCTGGTTGACATGTATATTAGATGACTGCAGTGCAGTCTGTGTGGGGCTGTCCTTGTAAAATGTTTGGAAACTTTCATTGATACAGAGCGCTGCAGCCGGGAAGTTCAGTGGAGTGGGTCATAGGGATGGTATCAGTCGAGTCTTGGACCATCTGCGCTGGCTCCTGATTTGGGCTAATTGCACTCTTAAATGCTAATTACATTTTTAATGGAGTAGCCTGTAGATGAAGGAAAAATAATAATTTCAAGTGATCTGAAGCACCCTTTTCCCCTTTTGGTTATATATAGTGCACACTTAAAAAAAAAATTGTATTTCCATCACTTGCACATGACTTCTTTAGGATTTTTAGGACACTTTAGAAGGTCATTGCAAGAATATTAAATAAGCCTTATAGAGATACAGTAAAAGAGTTATTCTGTTAGAAAAATATACATTGTTGCTGACTGGCAGGGGCCCTGATTACCCAGTGCTTGTGACATTACTGACAGCAAGGGCTGTGATAATATCCCCACATGCAATAACATGCACAGTACATTGAAAAATAACCGCTTTATGATATACTCATTTATCACATAAAAGGGGGCAATGGAATCCAGGTTTCTTCCTTATTCTGCAGCATTCCATGCCACCACAGGAACCCTTATTTTATTTATTCATTTAGTTTTTGAATGTTGAATGAAAGCATGGCAGCTAGCTGACACATATCCAGTGCTAGATTGCACATCTCCCTTTTGTTTGTTTGTTTTTAAATATGCCCAGGTTTTTACCTAGGTCAAGGCTACACTCACTGTAGTAATGTTGCCCCCATTGTTTTTACTGTTAACACACCACTGTAGCAAAACTGAGGTTACTGTTACCATAGCAATACTATCTGTTTTACCGACATTTCCCCGTCTTTTTAAATGCAAGAATGAATGTTATCTGAGATCTGGGGGCCATAATCAAATTGTTAACATCAAGACTCCAACCTGGAAGTGTAAGTTTTACCAGTTATTACATGTGCCCATTGCATTATTTGGGCTTGAAGGTACAAAACTGATTCGTGAAGGAAATCTATATTCATTTACTTTTTTCATTAGGTTAGATTGATACAAGTCTATACAAGTAAGTAATATAGACTAATCTTAGATAATTAAGGGTTACAGAAAGCCAGTGTTAGGTTGGCACTTCCAGAATGGTTTGATTTAGATATAACATAAAACTATGGTGTATTAAGACGTACTTTGGTTAGTTACTGAAACCAGGATTTGAATTCCTGATCAAGTTCCTTCTTCCAGTTTGAGTAGCTCTTCAGTTGAATGAAGAGCCACTTAACCTGGAAGAAGTCTTCTTAAGGCATGGAAGAAGGTTTTGAACTTTGCTTAGTGAAGTGGTAGGATGCATGACATTCAGATCTTTTCTGTTTTCCTTGTTTTTTCTGCATAGACCTAGCTAGTATCCTGGTTCACATTGTAGCGAGGACTGTGCTGGGAAGCAAGCCAGTGCTAATCCAAAATGTCCATGTTCATACAGTATGCAAAACCATAGTTAAGATCAACTTTGGTTAATAAACCAATTTCAAAGCATGGTTTCAAATTCTGGTTTGATGGAACATAATTAGCCATCATGGAGTGGCTTGCATTTGGATGATTACCCTAATGATTGTTGGTTTAATTAAACATTGGCATCTGACATCTGAACCAAACCTGAATGTTCAGTCACTGTTTTTTTTTTAGTTTTCCTTGAAAGTGTAAAAAAAGGAAAGCATACATTGGAGGTAATAATATATTTCTTTTTATATTGTTTAGGAGGAGAAGTCAATGGACCTTTATTTGAAAATATATCAAACACAGATTCAGAACATCCTGGTAATTCTGAGGTATGATCCAGCTGCAGATACACATTGCATTGTAAAAATATGATTTTTATACTGAAGAAAAAGGAGGAAATGTTGTGGTAAATGAAAAGGAATATCTTTTGAAAAAGAGCCAAAAATCTTAATGTCTAGAAACTGTAAATTGCTTATTCTCATTGAACCAAACTTTAGTTATGTATTCTGTTATTACAGATAAGTGATACATGAATGCAAGCTTTTGACTAGTATGTTGGTTGTTCTTCTATAATGGCAAGGGCTGAATGGGATTCTATTTGTGCAATTGCACTGCCATTTGTGATGGAGAGTGAAAATGCACTTGCCTATGCTCACTTAGTGTGCCTGCCCCACCACTGAATATCTTTATGGGGGCTTCATGGCCAGATCAAATCTACATTTATACACACCACACAGATTTTCCTGGAGTTTACTATCAAATCAAATGTACAGTCTGTTTGTATGTACATCCAGTTCGTATATTGAATCCCAACAGTGTTTTCAGAGGTGGAGCTGGTACACTAATTGGGAGCAGGCAAGTGTGTCTTCTCTGACAAATATGCGCAGGGCAGAGAAGTCAGCAAAGCTGCCATCCAGTCTTGCTCACAGTGTTGCCTTACCTGCAAAATAAAGTCTTACAAGCAAAATGTGTAGCACAATTTATATGATTTTCCTCTGGATGGGAAAGAAGATTTGTAGGAGCCTACTTTTAGGTACAAATACCTCAATTACATTCTAATTGTGCTTTTAAAAAGCTATTTACTTATAGCTAATGGCATCAGAATGAAACCATCCTGTGGCAGAAAAATGAAATGTGAATATACAGCATCGGTTCTTGGGTGTACATTCAAATTAGGGACATTTCTGAAATTCCCCTTCTCTAAATTTCATGTCAAACTTCAGAGGGGCCTCATTTATCTGGCCATGATTATACTTTAGCAACTATTTAGTAGTTTTCCTTTATTCTTCCAGTTTAGATTTCTAGACATTGTAAAGATCTCTGTGCATATGCAGTTTTCCAATCCTGCCATCCATTTTCATTATCCCGCCCCTGCAGTGAAGCCGTTCACATGAGCAATTAAGCTTGAGCCATGCCCTCACACTTCATAGGTTAAATTGAGGCTCTGTGTAATTGAAGCATCTTAAAGTGCTGAATGATATGCACCTGTTAATTTCAAACATTTTGAGTCAAAGAAACATTGATACATTCATGAACATGTTTAAATAAGAGGGCAGAAATTGCTTGGAATGTTTATATTTTGTTTATATCTTCTTGTATTATATTCCTGCTCATGTGTTAGGGTTTTTTGTTGAATGTGTACCTGGCTGCAGCCAGATACACAGCTTTATAAAGTTATTTTGTATACACGCTGAGGTATGGACGGGGTTGCAAGGTCCCTTTCACTCACTAACGGGGGATGGGGGGGACGTTCCAGGAGTGGGAAGTGATATTCCCCCATTCCCCTGAAACAGTGACATCACACACAATGTGCCTGCATCACCAGAAAGAGACATTGGTGACATCGGTGCCGACGCTCTGGATTTTGGGCAAAGCTCTGTAGTGAAATCAGCATCAAAGCATAGAGTTTTGCCCAAAATCCAGAGTGTCACCCCCGACATCACAGTGTCAACGTCACTTCTGGGAGATGCAGGCACATTGCGTGCAACGTCACCTCTGCCTGTTGATGCTGTTTTTGGCAGCCTGTTTGCTTCCCTCCCAGCCTGGTACACAAAGGGGAGTAAAGGGCATGCAGGCTTCCCTGCTCTGAGCACCTGCTGAGATTGTTGCTGGTTAGCTTAGAGCAGGCATCTGAAGTTAGGGTTGTCAGTTGGCCTGCCTATTTCCACATACTAAGCTTCTATTAAAGACTTATGATTTCCCCCCCACCGAGCCCTATCTGGAGTAATCTATCTGTAGTAGAAAGTCAGAGTGCCCTTAGCTGCTCGAGCTTAGAGCCTCCATTTGTAACACTCTTTCAGTATGAAGCGTTACTTCCATGTTTTGCCATCACACTCTCATGGTTATGTATTTAATATTAGTATCTGCATCTTGAATATTATTACATGCATGTAGTTGATGGGTAGGACACAGGGCATACAGAAATCATATGGCTCTTTCTGTTGATGGAATGATGAATGTGGCTGTTCATGAGTCACACCGCGAGAACCACCATTTTAGGTGGAATTTGATTATATATGGATTGCTTTTATTGTTGAACTGCCTCAGGCACGTGCTTATGGGAAATTGGCTTGGCGTTATGTTTCTTCTACCATTATTCAAACAAACTTTCCCTTGTGTGCATTACTCATCAGGTATTTTCAAGGATAGTAAAGGAGCTTAAATGTAGCTGCTGAGCTTTTTTCAAAAAAAATTGTGCTTTAAGCTGCATAATTGCTCACGCTCATAATTTAAATACAAAGGGGAAAATGAACATGACATGAATGGGAGGATCTGCATATGCATAAATTAATTATTAAAAAATCCCAAAGAAGATGGAATGCATGAGGAGGCACTGGCAGAAGACTACTAAAATGGAACTGGCAGAACTTGTCCACCCTAATTTCAGTGTACATTTAGATTCACATCAGTTTATGACAGAAGCCTGCTTATACGCATGGATCTGCTAAAATGGATTGGACTAATCAATGATTCAATACAGCAACTCAATTTTTTTGATTTGGTTCTGAGAAAACCATATGTTTGTTGTACTGTGTGCAATCCTTTGAAATGCAATAATGAATTAATTGCTAATTCACAGTGCTCCTCAAAGTTAATGTTATTCATGTTCTGTAAGAATTAACATAAAGTGATAGAAAAAATGCTGCACTTTTAACTTTTTTTAATCTGTTAAATTTGTTGTTAAAACAAATTTCTTTGAAGATCTCAGAAGGTGGCATGTAATGTGTTTGTTATGTTTTTAGAAAATAAAAAGCTGTTTTCTTTGTAATCCTCATAGTGCTTTGTTGTATTTGAGCTACTGAAACATTTGACCTTAGACCATTCATCTGAAAAACAATATTCTGAAATGTTGGCATTGTTAGACCAATTTCTTCTTTATTCTCGATAATGTACTTACTATTTTAAGTGACTCAGAATTTATATTTGTGTTCACTTATTACTGCAGTGAAATTATTCATGATATGAATCTTTGGTAGTTATATGCATTTGGGGATAATGGTATAGTAGCATTTGTGGGCAAATGATCCAATAAGTGTAATCATTATAGAGAGAATGAGCCCAAATAAGATCCAAACTACACCATCAAGAGAATCATGTAGTTTGGCTCTTGGATTTCAGGCTACAGGTGGTGGTCTACCATGCTTCAATGGTTCCCTAGTTTTTTAAGCTGTATTCTCATAGAAAACCAGTATGTCTAGTATTGTCCCATACATTGTAGATTTTTTAGTTGCAGGGAATTATATGGATGGGTGAGACAGAAACATTTACCTCCCCAACTTCAGTCTGAATGTGATGGTCCAGTAAAGAAGCAGCCTGTGATTGTCCTGATTTTGTGTTCAGCTCCCAAGTTGACCTTTAAATACAAGTGAAATAGGGCATTTGATATGTTTTTGACTCAGATTAAAAAATGGGGGAAGTCCTGAAAACTGAGAGTTCTGTTTTCATCTTTTGGAAATTGTGGTGATTGAATTTGACTGTATGAAAGCAGCCTCAGTAATTTAAAGATGTTTGTCAGCTTCTACTTCATAATATAAATTCTATGTTATCTCAAGGTCACAGCCTGAAATTAAAAACAAACAAAGAACATCAGCACTTGGGTCCTGAAAAGGATTTGTATGACGTTCATGAGATTTTGTTTGCTTTTTTCTTCTGAACTATTGAGATCAACTATTTTGAAGTATTTGGATTCTGGCTGGACTATCATAGAATTATTTTGAATTTGAACCTAGGTGTCAGAAGACATGTTAAATTGAAGAAATATAAAGAAAATTCAAGCTACTAATGTAATTGTCTTTTGGGGGGAAAAGTGTCAGCTCAAATCATATCTGTGCTAACAACAGAAATTTTGCTTGTAAGTGAAGAATCAGCATCAATCTACTGAGTTTACTTGAAAGCAAAACTTAACTTCACATTTCAAAATAATATATTTTTATTATAAATTATATTCCACCTCTCCCAATTGTAATAAAAAATACAACACAAAACCTTAAAATACATTAAGACAATGAAAAAAATAGATAAAATTACCTCACAAAATTTCAGTCAACTTCTCTTTAAGGGACAACAACTTTTATAGCCACAGGTTCAAAAATTATTCCCTTTAAAATAGAATAGTCTTAGTGGTAGTACAAATGTTTTTGATTCTGTTTTTATTAATTTTATTCCAATGTATTGACAGCAGTTCATGTTTTTATAATATGCAAGATGAATTATGGAAGAGCTGTTACCAAACTGTTATGACTTACATATTTTGCGTAAAAAATTATTGTGATGCAAGTAGTCAGCTCTGCCTAGAATTAGTTTAGCCTGATTGAATCTACTGAATGATTTCACTTTAATTAAACTTGCTTGCAGGTACAGAGATTTATGATTTCTTTGAATGTTTGTGCTACGTGCTGAACCCACAAGAAGTGAACTTGAAGCCAGTATAATTAATTTGAGGCTCGAGATCACGATCAGACTTCCCCACTGTGCTATCATTGATATACTGATGTTGTTGATAAACTCAAATGCATTTTGCCAAATATATGCAGATTTAATGATGTCATTTCTTATACTTTATCCATATTCAAAATTATCACTGAAATCATAAATGTTTATGTTCATAACTCTTCATGTAGCACTTTAATGCACAGCCTTGGATGCCAGTATTGTTATGCACTGTGATGTTGCATTACCATAGAGGCTGATACAACTAATTTTGAGCTCCTCTTTGCTAATACGTTACTTATCATACCATATTCATGGTCTTCATAATGCGCACACTGGATTTTTGATTTACATGGTAAAATGGCTGTGTAGAGAAAGTTGCCAAATCACAGCAACTGCAGGAAGCATTTGTTTAGCTAAACAAAATACTGTATTATAAAATTTTTGAGAAAGCTGCCTTTTGTGCCTGGAGAGGGGACAGCTGATACCTAAACGCCAGCAGCATTTACGGTTATGCTCTTTTTAAACAGTACAATCAAACATACATAGCATGTCCTTTTTGCCATGGGGAACATGAAACCCCCAGGGCCCATTAGCCAATCAGAGCCTTCAGTAAAATTTCTTTTTGGTCCTGTTAAGTAGCAACCCTCTGTGGACATAGTAAAGGAAAATTAGCAACAACAGAAATAGGAATTCAAAAAGATGTGATGGGATGGTAGGTTACTGGTGACAGAAGGCTACAAATGCCCAGCCTACATGGCAGACTAAATTGAAACCTGCCACCCTCAGGTCCACTCACCCCTTCTTCCCCCAGTGAAGTGGCTGGCCAGTACGGGTGGGGCTACAGGAAGCTGCCTGACAGCCACTGGCTGAGAGCAATGCTGCGCACAATTACCCAGACTTATCCTGTTCTCCCACCGACCCAGGCACAAACAATGCTCCAGCTTAAGGCTCAGAGCAAAATTTTCACACTTTAAAAATATCCTGAAACTTTTATTGGATTAAAATACGTAGCTCAAACAAGTTTTTGCTATTTCCTAAACGGAAAGCTGAAACACTGTTTAAGGTTACGTCTTAAAATTGGAGTTTCTAAATATTTGCAAATGTAAAGGGAATAATCTACCATGTAAATCATATATACTGTGACATACGTTTTCTGTCTTATCCAAGGAAGTAAATATGATAAAAGGCTTAATTTTATTTATTTGTGTCTATTTTTCCTTGGGAATTAATATCAGTATTATTCACAAAAGCTTTTAAAGCAAAGTGAACACAATGCCTCATGATAGCTGCTTATTTTTTTTACTTCAAGAAAACAGCATCCTGCTGCTTTTTCCTCAACACTAACAACATTATATTTTTCCCATGATGCCACTGGCAGGGCCTAAGTACCACTGAGACTACATTACTCATCTCTGACCTTCAAGGGGTAAGCAGCAAGCAGTGGTAGCAGCTATGCATCCCTGCATGAATGATGTTTCCTCTTCCTATATGCCAAAAAGCAGCAAAAAGAGAGAGTGAGGAAAAAAAGAATTTTCCAGTTTTCCTAAGATAACTTGAGTTGTTATATTTAGATTTCAAAACTACAGACTGTTCAGAAAGAGATCAAGTGCAAAATTCAAAAATAAAAGCCACCTGATACCTTTAATTAGGACCAACGAAAAATTATCCAAAACAATGTGTAACTTTCCAAGTTTTCCAAAACTCTTAATCAGATTGGGTGTTAATAAAAGGGGGAAGATACATCTTTCAGGCCATAATATTAAGACCTTTCTGCGTGTATCCAGTATGTTATATGGGCCTCTCTGGTTTTCATACCTCTTTTAAATAAGTGATTGACTTTTCAGTAAAGGGTGGTTGAAGAAGGACCAGCGCTTTTCCAAACCATTCAATCCCTTCTGTGTTGAATTAGATATCTTCCCATAAAATCATTAAAAGGACAGTTGCTGCAAAGAAAGCTTGTGCAGAGTTTCAACTAGAAATCTGAAAACTGGAAAACTTTTCTTTTCTTATTGTATGCTGTTGTTGCTGTGGAAAGAATTTGTTTTCTGTGTTTGGTTCTTTTCTGCTGTTCTTAACAGAACTTTTGGCTTATTTCCTACTGCCATGATCATCTAGGTCAGTTTGAGTCACATGCTATTTCTAAATAAACAAACTACGAATAGACCACTCCCACTAAGTAGGAACAAGCCTCTTTGAAATGATGAACAGGGGGATATCTACTGATCAGTCTGAAAACTGCAAAGCAAATATAATACATCTTCGTTCGCTCTCAGTTGGTAATATCAGGATAACAGTTGTACCTGTGTACATTTCTTCTCTTTCACTTATCACCCTTAGCCCATTCAGGACCTCGGAATGGAGCTCTGAGGCAGTCTCCCTTCCCAGTTTCCCATCTAAATGGCCTTAAAAATGAAATTATAGCAAATGACCACTGACATCTTACTTGGCATTCTTGCTTGCATTGGTGTTACTAACACATTTTCTGTTGAAATGGGTTGTTCTAGTTAAGTCTTCTGGTTCACTGTTTTCATAAGATAACAATATATACTTTTAAAATAGAAACTGTTATAATTGTGTCCACTTCACTTGACAGGATTATGGTGAAATTTCCTGTAGTGTCAGTATGAATACATCTGGATATGAATGCTTTTAGTTTGTATTATATTTTATATGGCAACATATTATAGTTTAAAATTATATCACTTCCTAATTTTAAAAGGAATATATGGAGGACTTTATGTTCAAGCAGCATATTTTTGATATAGCTTGGTTGAAGGAACTTGAGATGTAAAAGGCATGAACATACTTCCTTGATCATTCAGAGTACACTTACATTTAGGTTCCCACGATTTGACTATGGAAATATCTTTGATTTAATGGGACCCCTATACTGCAGGGACCACCGGAGTCCTCAGTGTCTAGAAGAAGGGTTAGCCTTTTCTGAAACATATTTGCTGATTACAACCCTTTTACTATTCCTTATGAAACATATTGAAAGTAGGGGTGTGCAAATAAAAAATAAAAAATTGGCCCATTCGGATTTGGCCGAATCGGGCAGAATCAATTTTGGTTGGCAGTAAGACTCCCGCATGTCAGTTTCGTCAGTACCAGCCAATTCGGTAGTCTTGGCTAGCCAAATGTCAATTTCAGCCCCATTATATCCTATGGGCCATTGAAGTCAATGGCGAAAACATAGGATATATTCTTGAGGCTGGAGGGGAGGGGGCTTGAGGGAGAGGCTCCAAACCTGGAGGGTAGCTGCTGTAGCCTCTCCCCAAGATACCAACCAAGTTTGAAGAGCCTTGGACCAGGGGGTCCAATTCTGTGGCCCTCAAACAGGTTGCCCCATCCCCTCCATTTTTCTCTATGTTGGGAAAAAAGTTACTTTCCGAAAGGGGTCCAAATGGGCCATTCTCTAATTGAGAGCCATTGACACCATCCATACCTATGCAACTCTGCTCTGTGGTTTATTTCCTAGTAGGGATGGGCACGAACTGATAAATAAACCAGGCCTGTTTGTGGTTTGTGAACTAGGCGTTCAGGAGAATATTTCTCCCACAGTCTGCCACACGAACCTCCATGTTTTTTCATGGAGGTTTGTGAAGTCCATGGGAGGGTTAATGTGGACTCCAAAGGCATTTAAATGCCTTTGAAGCTTACTTCTGGGTTCAGCTGGCTCAAGTGACTTCCAAGAGTGAGCTCCAAGGGCCTTTATAGAAGCTCATTTGGGGAGCTCATTTGAGTCGGGCAGCCCAACTTGACTGAGCTCTGAGAATGAGCCCCGAAGGCATATAAAAGCCTTCAGAACTCACTCTTAAGAACATAAGAACATAAGAGATGCCAATGTTGGATCAGGCCAAAGGCCCATCCAGTCCAACACTCTGTATCACACAGTGGCCAGAAATACCAGTGCCATCAGGAGGTCCACCAGTGGGGCCAGGACATTAGAGGCCCTCCCTCTGTTGACCCCCCCCCCAAGCACCATGATGACAGAGCATCACTTGCCCCAGAGTTGAGTTGGGCCACCCTATAAAGGCCTTTGGAGCTCACTCTCAGAGTTCGGTTGGGCAGGCCCGACCCGGAGGTGGGCTCCAAAGGCATTTAAATACCTTCGGGGCTCACTTCCAGGTTGTTACGCAGCCACGCCCCCAACTGGAAGTGAGTTCTGAAATTTCTTCAGAGCTCATTTCCAGGTGGGGCTGCAGCCCCATGAATTTCCCAAAGCCAGAACTGGTTTGTGCGATGGAGAATTTTTTTTGAAGTTTGGGCTTCGGGGTTAATGAAAATTACAAACTTCCACGAACCTCTATTTTTCCAGTTCACGCCCACCCATATTTCCTATTCATGTGGTAGCATTATTTACTGGAGTATTGATACCTCAGACACAGTTTATTCTAAATTAAAATTCAAGGCATGCTTCATTCTTGTATCTAAATCTCTCTGTCTCAGTTGGTAACAAGAACAACTAGCATCCTCTTTATATTTTTAGAGTAGCATCTTATATCTTACCCACAGAACCATTCAGGGCTTACAGATGGAACTGTGTTTTCGAAGTAATGACATTTCTGGGAGTCTCTGCTTGCCAATTATGGAAGCTGCATAAGGGAATCATGATTTATTCTCTTTAGGGATTGTATTATTGTCCATATATTGGCACAGAAAGGTAGAATCAGTTCTGCATAGGTCACAATGGGATGGGTGTGACAGTTTTTCAAGGGACTTCTAGTGTGCCACAGCACACAGTTTGAGAATCATTGCACTAGAGTGTGGTTCTAACTGTGACATAGATATGGAACCCAGCAACTAATATCACATTAGCCAGTTTTCTTTGTTTTGCATTTTAATAAGCATGTTTTCAGTGGAATTAACTAAAGAGATCTCATGAACACTACTTGCAGAAACCTGCATGATTCAAACAATGTTAAGTACTATTTACATCTCCAGCAGATGTAGACGTGCTTCACTGTGGCTGGATTAATTTCTTGAGCAACTAGCTATTTTTAGTTAGAATTGCATGCCTTCTGCCCATAATGGTGATGGTAGGCAGAAATCAGCATTATGCACCAAGACAACCCAAGTATTGTGCCAAAGAGATGAAATTGTGCAATCTACAAATACTGGCTGCATTCAGACTTCATGACAAGTGGTGAGTAAACTAAGACTGGGCATGAACACAGGTTTTTTTTGCTGTGTTTATAAACTCCCCCTACTTTTCCAACTCCTTCCACATCTGAAACTTAATACAGAATTTCCAGATACGACCACATTCCAGCTCAGATAATGCCTGAATGCTGATGCCGGGAATATCAACATTTGTTTACTCTCCAAAAGTAGGAAGCTAAATCTTAGCTTAGTCTCTCAGTTTGTGGGGAGTAAACACTCTCCAGTTTACCCAGCTGCTGCATTTGAATAGCGCCATAAATTGGAGTTTGATCAAGCTGTGAAGCTTTGAATGAGGTGTTGTTGCGGGGGGGGGGGGAATACACCAATTTTAGCCAATTTTCTAAGATAAACAGAAAATATGTCACTCAGGAAGCTTTCCTTACAGTATTTCACGTATGCTGGAAATATTTCCATCTTAATACATTTGTGAGAAACGAAGTTAATTTTGTTTTCCTAGAGCCTTTTCAGTAAACATGTTTTAGTTGGTGAAACCATTGCTAGTGTTTATTTTCTTTAACCATGTCATTAGTGGCTAGTTTTTTGTTTGTTTTGGATTTAAAGAATTGACTAGGGACTAAAGTTCTAAAAATTTGTACTTAGCCTACTTAGATTTTAACTTTCATGCATTAAGTAAGGAGAACCCTGCGTCTGATTCTAATCATAGTCTGGTGAACTTTGAGGGCAGAAATTAAAGATGAGTCTTCACAACTGTTCTTAGCTCTGTGAAGCAGAGCTTTCTCCTCATTTTGTCTGATAGTCACAGCTGAAAACATGGAAAGCAGCCCTAGAAATGGGAAGTCTATCTTTCCATGGAACATTTCCATGTTGACAGCAGGAACCCTGCCAACAGCCAATGCAAATTTCCAAAAGCTGTTCCTAGTTGTCATACAGATAGATCAGTCCCTTATTTGAATTGTACACAGGCTAACATCATAACTGCCTTCAGAGATGTCTTTTTGTGGAGAACATAACATGTGGCTTATAGTGTCTACGGACTCAGCTGCAGTTTCCTGGCAAATGCGTTCCATGATAGCAGTAGCACATTTTTCAGCCACTCGAATCATGAGACTTGATTTCAAGTTTCTGTGATTATACCGTGGATATCTCTTTGATCACATTTTTTCCCCATTTGAACTTGTTCCCTACGACTGTCAGAACATACCTCTTGGAAAAGAATGTCGAATGTGCTAAGTCATGTTGGCACAGTTGTCCCCTGAATAAATGCTGTTTATTCTGACGGACTTAAAATTGTCAGCAGTGGCCCTTATTAGCAGGGGGAAATGGTATCCATATCCTTGCTTCAAATAATTGCAGGCTTAATTTTGGGGGGATGGTACGCTCACATGCTAACTCCCTGTTGGTTATTCTAGAATACTGGAAGGAGATTCAATCTGTTCCTGAAGCGACGTCTCAGGGTAAACCATTGACTACTTATGCTGCTAATGGCTTGGATTGCTGCAGTGATAACAAGCTTCACTGTGTGATGTCTCTAGTTTATGGGAAACAGGATTTACAATGAGATTTTTTAAAAAACCCATAGTGATAAGGAAGCCAATGTGATGTAGTGGTTAAGAGTGTCAGACTAGTATCTGAGAGACCCAGGTTGGAATCCCCACTCATGCCATGGAAGCTCACTGGGTGACCTTGGGCCGGTCTCACACGCTCACTGGTTGTAGTGAGGATAAAATGGAGGAGAGGAGAATGATGTAAGCCACTTTGGGTCCCCACTGAGGAGAGCAGTGGGGTATAAATGAATTAAATATATAAAGACAGAATTTAAACCCCCACAAAAGTAATCAACCCTGATTTTTTTTGTCTGCCTTTTAAACAGTCCCCAAAAGTATAAAAACTTAAAAACAATTAATGCATTAAGACAGATACAATATACAGTGATAACTTAAAAATGATTATTGGGGGGAAGTCTCGTAACCAGATTTTTTTTTAGACTAATAGTGGAATCCTAAGCAGGGTAACAGCCTTCTGAATATACTGAGTCTTATACATTTAGAAGGGTGTAACTCCATTTAGGATTGCACTGTAATTCTCAATCAGCAATGTAAGTATCAAGCTGCAGAAAATATGTGTATTTATGTGGCTATCATGTTGCAAATGGGCCTGCTCAGTATTGGTTTAACACTCATGTGCAGTTCTTCTATTTATATGCATGGAGATCACAACTCGAAGGCTCTCTGTACATCCAACATTTATGTATGTGCATAGTAGGTTATGTGCATAGATCATGATTACACAGCTTGTTATATCCCATTGTTTTCAGTGGGAGACTATAGTAGGAGTTTGTCTGTGTAGATGCAGATTAATGATTTCAGCCAGTTCAAGAAAGTTGTGTCCCTGGAGGGGGTGGGAGCTCTACTGGGGGTGGGAGCTCTACTGCAGTCACCACTCTCCCCATTACAAGAGGAACATTTGCACTAGACTGTTGTATACCAGTTTAGTGTAATCCTTATAAATAATAGACATTAAGACTTGTTGCTTAATACATGAAGCTGATTTGACTTTGATAATATTCTGTCTTACACAATCTCACTCAACCACTCCCTGATTCTTTTTCTTAGGGTGATGCCCTGTTTCTCAAGGCCAGGATAAAACTGGAATAGATGCATGTATGTATTCAGGATATTCTGGAATACAGAACAGGGACATCGAATGAATCCATCATAAGCAACACATCACTAGGAGGCTTTGAGAAACTAACTGTCAAATTAATCAAAGTTGGAGTCCAGTGGCACCTTTAAAACCAACAAAGTTTAATTCTGGGTATATGCTTTCATGTGCATACACACAAAAGCTTATATCCAGAATTAAACATTGCTGGTCTTAAAGGTGCCACTGGACTCCGACTTTGTTCTGTTTCTTCAGACCAACACTTTCAAATTAGATTCAGGTGAGTAGCTGTGTTGGTCTGAAGCAGCAAAACAAAGTTTGAGTCTTGTGGCACCTTTAAGACCAATGAAGTTTTATTCAAGGTATGAGCACACGAAAGTTCATACCTTGAATAAAACTTTGTCGGTTTTAAAGGTGCCACTGGACTCAAACTTTGTTTTACTTTCAGAGTAGTTACTTAAAACATTTATGAGTTGTTCTGATAAAAAGAGTTCAAGCAGGTGTACAGCAAGGTTAAAAGAGCACAGCAATACATGATGACATAGAGCACAACAAAAATTACCTAAACAAAAATTAGTCCTAAAACACAAATAACCAGCCACCGTCTGCAAAAGTGTTTTGAACCCACCAAAATTAATTGGGAAATTCAGTTTTGTGGAGTACAATGCAAACTCTGGAGCCTCTTTCCTCATGGAGTTAATTATGAACACAGCCCAAAATTCTGTGGGAAGTTTGGACTCTGCTCAAAATCAGCTCCAGAAGCATTTTGTAATAACCTTGTATTAGCATGTAATAGTCTTACCCTGGCATTTCTCCCAGACTTACCCTTGCAGAAGGAGAAGGGATGGTGTTGCAAAGGCATCAGTAGTTTCCAATTCTTCCTGTATCTATTGAATAAATGAAAAATACAATTTTCAGTCTTCCCTATGACAAAGAACACTTCTAAGCATGCTTGGAAGCCTCCATGGTGACTTGGAAGTCTAGTAAGAGCACTCCTCACTGCCAGGTCCTCCTCCTCCTCCTCCTTCGTGTTCTAAGTTTAGGGAATGATGGCAGACCGCCTCTCCCAAGCCACATCATTCTGAAGTTTGTTTGGCAAACTCTTGGGAAAACCCTGTGCTTACTCTGAATAAGTTCAGTAAGACTGAGTGAATTGCAAAGAAGCTGGGAGACTATTATTGCTAATAGTTTCCTTTTAAATGTGTAAAATAAAAAAGTAACCAAAAGGCACCATTTCCAAGTCTGAAAATCTTTTAGGAACCCAAGTACAAAATTATGTTCTTTCATAATCTGTAGTCAGCTGGATTCCCTGCGGCACATCTGTTGCTTTTCTAAACCTTCACACAAAAGGGGAAATATATTGTGTTTACTTTCAGAGCTGCTGCTGTGCTTCCTGCTTTTCCATGTATCATTTTTAATACTGAATGAAATTATTTTACAGAGCAAAATTAGACTGGGATGAGAAGCATTGCTTTGGCAATGTTTGCAGTGGCTTCTTTAAGTGGAAGTTTAGACAAAAACAAAAAGGCTTTTAAAAACAGCAGTCTTTTGTCACTGTTCTACTAACATGTCTTGTGTGTAACATTTGTGATGTATATTGTGAATATGTCAGGCATACCTGTAACATTCTTCAGTTGTTTTCATCTGTCTTGCACAACAAAACAAAGTGTGTGTGAGAGTGAGTTGACAGCACCAGTGGGGTGTGTGTATATGTGTGTGTGTGTGTGTGTGTGTGTGTGAGGGAGAGAGAATGGCAATGGCCGGTGAACTAGCATACTTGTTTATGAATGGAGGGGGTCCGTGGTGTGTGCTTATGATACAGTACCAGGCAGTGCTTGGTGAGCAAGCACAATAAGAGCCACTGTACAGTGGGACTATGTACAAAAATGTATTACAAAACTAAAATCATATCCATGGATTATTGGAATTTCTACCAATTATTTATAAATATTGTGCAACAAAAGGACCTGGTATTTAAGCTTCATTATCACCATAGAACACATAGGAAAACCAGAAGACTGAATGTCTGAAACAAATAAAAAGAAGGCTGGTTTCTTGCCTTGCACATAAGCAGCCACAGATGTAAATAGCAAATATTTTCTTCTCTACAGATTGACAGGCAACATCAAAGCAAAGACTCTATTTTCTTCAGAGATGGTGTCCGGCAAATAGACTTTGTTCTGTCTTATGTAGACGATCCAAATAAAGAAGGAGAAAAGAAAGTGGTAAGGTGTTTTTTTTTAAAAAATTGTAATTCAATCATGCTTTGTTCTGTAGAAAGCTTTTAAAGGGGCAATTTAAGTAACATCTTTGCTTGACAAGAACAGTTTGTCTAGAAAACTCAGTTCTTATAATGGATGATGTTCTGCAAAAAGTGATGTCACTCAGAATGTTGCACCTTGTACTGGAAATGATAATAGTTCTGTTTTATATAACTAATACTGTCTCTGTAAAGTTCTCTTTGTGCCCAAATAAGTGTGCTGAGTAGTCATAATGTAACTTTTGAAGTAAAGATGCGTGCAAAGTAGCAAGATGTCTTGGAGCAGTAATGTTTGATCTTATCAACAAGGGAACAGGAGGCAAGTCCTTTTTTCCATTGGTGACTGCATCATTTTGACTGCAGTCCTGTTCAGCATTTTGCATATTTGGATACTACCCTAAGCATTGTTTCTGTTGAGACAGCAACAGACAGCTAGTTAAAGGTTGCAGCTGCTCTTGATTTCAGAAAGCTGATTTCCAGGTTATTCAAGAAAACATTAAGATTTAATTACACCATAGACTTGTGTAAAATTTAAGTTCTGGAAACCAGTTTGGTGGGGGACGCTGGGGTTTTCCTGCATGCACAACTTAATTCCCGCTTTTCTTAGCAGTCGATCTGCAATCTACGTGGGTATTATCAGCACCACACCAATCTACAATTTTGAGGGCATACTGGCAGTTTATGTGGCGTAAAACTATAGAGTTGACATGTCCTTCGTTGAACGCAGATATGTAAAAGCACAGGAAATTAGGCTCAAACTTTGAGCATTGATGACAACTGAAAAATCTATGGTGCCTTCCAAACAAGCTAATATATAGTGTCAGAGTCTTTGGGTGTGGTGGTAGAGACTCGAGCCACTTTGGTGTAGTGGTTAGGAGCGTGGACTCTAATCTGGGAGAACCGGGTTTGATCCCTCCACTCCTCCACATGCACCTGCTGCTGTGACCTTGGGTCAGTCGTAAGGTCTTTCAGAGCTGTTCTTTCAAGGGCAGTTCTCGACAGAACTCTCTCAGCTCACAGGGTGTCTTTTGTGGGGAAGGGAAAGGGATTGTTAGCTGCTCTGAGACTCCTTTGGGTAGTGAAAGGTAGGGTATAAATCCAATCTCCTCCTCTTCTTCTTCTTCCTCTTCTTCTTGTGCCTGTATGGTAGCCTTGCTGACCAAAGTGACCTCCTAGAACAAACAAGTGTCTCTAAGGGAAAGTAACTCTTATTGAACTTCAGTGAACCTGCCCCGATAAACAGAGATCTACATGAACTTTGAGTCTGAATTAGCTTCAGGATAACTCATTTATTTTTTTAAAGTCACCCTGATCTCGCGAGTTGATTAGAAACATATGAGAGAAACCTTTCCATGGGTATAGATTTCTTGATTTGCTTGTTTATTTGTAAGGTACATATTTGGTCTCTCGGCCAGAATATGTTTTTGAGGACTTAACATGCTAATTTAAGATATAACAGACTATCAATGAAATATTGAGGGTTAAGAAGTGATAAGGCCGTGTTTTTGCCAGAGAGAAGCATTTGAGAACGAGACACTGGAAGCAGTTGAGGCTGGGGACTGCTCTTGTCTTGAAACTTCTGACTTCTCAGTTATTTGGCTGTGAGCTTCCCAGAGCTAACTAGTTAGCTACAATTAAATACATGATACTGAACTACTTTAATCTTATCCAACAGAATTCTTGTTTTCCAATGTTAAGAAACAGATTCTTCATAGTCATGCTCTCTTTAATTTGTCTCCCCCATTTTCCCTCACACCATTTTCTGGCCACTTCCTGCCTCAGTTTGTTTTCCCTGATATCTTCCCTCTCATATATAGTGGTCTCACCTAGACTCCCTCTTTCTCCTCTCTTGATTCTGGGCCTTGCTAGCTGAGATGAGAACTGCTGGCTGTTGCTGTGGCCTCTGTATCATAAAACAGGACCCCCATCTAGTGTTTCTCCAATGATAGAGAAGGCACACTGCAAGAGAGGCGTGTGCACTGAGTGTACTGCAAGAGGAGACTGATCACTTTGTTTGGGATAACACATTCAGGAACAAGAGAGGTCTGAAAATCCCCAGTGTTGGTTTTTTAAAAATCATTGAATGTGTTTTCCTAACTGCAAAATCCCAGTTTAATAGAGGTGACCTTTTGGATGTTTCCAGGGATTTAGTAAACTCTCACTCGCTACAGATAGCAACATTTAGCATATGTTTTCATTAGAACTGGTAACTTTCAGTTCACTAAAGCTTGTGCTGGCAGAATAAATTGAGTGATTTGAATTTCCTTATCTAAAGAATCTGTGCAGTGGTTCCTAGTGGGTTCCAAATTAGGGATGGACATGAACTGAATTTCATGGCAAACCGCAGTTCATGCAATCACGCTGTTCACAAACTGCCCCGAACCATCCTGGTTTTGGCAGCAGTTTGTTCGGTTCCTGAGAGGGTTCATGGTGACACAACATGAGTGAGCTCAGAAGACATTTAGATGCCTTCTGACAGCTCACTCACATCGTGCTGCCATGGCACAACTTACCTTCTGAGTTGACTTGCATGAGTTGCACCACAGTGGTGGCACAATGCTAGTGAGCTGTCAGAAGGCATTCAAATGCCTTTTGAGTTCACTTGTGAGAGCCACTGTGGCTTCCATGCAGGAGGGGAGCCAAAGGCATCACTTGAACTGGCTTGCATCTAATAGATGAAAGCCAGTTCAGCAATACCTTTGGCTCCCACTCAACATGGAAGCTGCATGAAACTCCCGAACAGTTTTGTTAAATGGAAAACTTTGTGGAGGTTCACGAACTGAGACCCCACGAACCACCACTAACCTCCATTCTCCTGGTTTGTGCCCATCCCTATTCCCTAGTACCATTTTGTGCTGAGAATATTGTTCCCTGTGGAAAACATTTATGAAGCTTTAGGTGAATAATAAGTGATTGCATTAGTTGAATCATTTACATTGAACTTGAGTCCTACGAATCATACTCCAAGTTGTAAGGCACCCAGAAGCTGTGCTGAACTTAGATGACTGATTTCTTTAAATGACTTGGTAGTTTCTTAGTATTTTGTTGCCCAGTTTCCTGTTGCCTCAAAATATCCACCAAAAGACATCTGAAGAAGCCTTTATTTCACATGTTGCCTTTATTACAATATATTTAGATCTGCCTGTAGTACAGCTTGTGTACTGGGGAATGGGATGGCAGAGTAGTTTAATGATTAAACTGTAAGTAATTTGTGTGCCCTTATCTGCAAAAGCATTCTGATAGTTTCTCCTTTTTTAGGGGTGGTTGAGGGATTTTAAGTAGTCCATCTGCTGTACCATTTTGGTGTCTTTTATAGTCCCCTCTTCTTAGAATGCAACACAAATATATGGGGAAGCAAATGGAATACAATATGAATTAGAACCTTTTCTTTGTTCCACAGGATTTATTTCTTCAGAATTCTCACTTAAAATTACATCAGCTGTCAGGATATGTAACTCTTGGAAGACAGATTTGTTCCCTGCTCTCTTCTCCCGGTGTATAAACAAGACTTGGGCACCAGTCTTTGTAGATCCCTTGCCACTTGGAGATCAGGTGCGCAGGGCCTGAGGACTGCCAGCTGTGAGCACTTAAAGTTTTTTTTTTAAGGGCTTACAGTGCACAGCCATTGGGCCCCACCAGCTGAGAGCACTTAAAAGGGTCCTTTTAAGTGCTCGCAGCCAGCGGGCCCCACATGCCCAATCTCCAATTCAGACACGCAGCCCGCAGGTGGCTGAGGGTTTTCAAGTTTGGGGGTGGAGCCTCCCCTGCCGGCCAGCTGGCAGGCAGCAGGTTGAACCCCCCCCCCCAAAAAAAGCGGGTAAAGCCCACCAGACCAGGGCTCTGGTAACCCTAGATGGGCATGAAAGTTAGGGCATCTTTCCTTCCATTATCGATGCCAAAGGAAATTTTATGATGATGCTGTTCTCTTCCAGTTTGTACCAATTTCAGCATGACTTTTCAAAGAATTCAAAGGACATGTGGAAGTGCCACAGAAAATCAAATGAGAGTGAAGATTTGGTAGTTCAATCATGCTTTGTTCTGTGGAAGGTGTTTATGGAATATGTGTGTGAGCTATTTTACTGAAATGGGCTACTTATTACTTAGAAACACTTCTTAATTAAGAGTTATGGCAATGGACTCTAACAATGTATGATTTCAGAACAGATTTTATTTTGTTGGCATACAGCCTGGCCTTGTTATTTTATTAACTAAGAATAAAAATGCACAAATAGATTGGTGGTGTACAGTAATCACTGTGAAGCCTTGTGTATTCCTCTTCCCTCTAGCACAATGACTTGGCAAAGTTGTATAATTTAAGAATGGAAGCATTCTTGGGAAAGGAAGAAAACAACTGATGGCTGCATATTTTAGTCTGTGTCAGGGGTGGCTAAACTAGCTTAGTATAAGAGCGACATAGAAGACACATCAGATGTCTGAGAACGGCAAGACATGAACAAATATTACACACATGTTTTTATTGGGAAATATGCAAATTAGCTTTTTATTAACATTAACATTAAATAAGACTGCCAGAAATAAAAACAAAAGGAGTAAAAACAGATATTGATAATGATATTTAAAGAGACAAATGCCTTCTCCAAGCTGGCCGGGGGGGGGGGAGCTTTGAGAATGCATTTAAAGTTAAAGTTGCTTTCTTTCTCTGCTCCCCCCCCCCCACCTCAAGCCTACCCAGGGAGGGGAGCACTGGCTAGGGAAGGGAAGACTGGGGGGGGAGGCGGGCCTCCCCTTTGCTTTCCCAGCTGCCCTGCCGGGAGCCACACAATATGTGTGAAAGAGTCACATGTGGCTTTTATAGTACAAACAAGGCCCTTAGAGCAATAACATCCCGCACTTTGTTTTTTAAGACTAAGTCCATTTAGTTAATTTCAAGATACTACTTTGCTCATCAAGAAGAACTGACATACAGACCTTTAAACCAACATCTTTCAATGATTTATTTGGTCTTGTGTTATAAACATTTGTGCTTTATTCAATATACACTAGCTGTACTTGTTATGAATATCAAATAGCTTCATTAGCAAAATATTTAGGCAAAACAAAGCACAACACAGTTTGGTGTAGTGGTTAAGTGCATGGACTCTAATCTGGGAGAACCGGGTTTGATTCCCCACTCCTCCACTTGCACCTGGCTGGATGACCTTGGGCAAGCCTTAGTTCTGGCACAGCTGTTCTTGAAAATGAGCAGTTTCTGTCAGAGCTCTCTCAACCCCACCTACCTCACAGGGTGTCTGTTGTGGGGAGGGGAAGGGAAAGGAGTTTGTAAGCCGCTCTGAGACTCCCTTGGGTAGTGAAGGGCGGGGTATAAATCCAATCTCCTCCTCTTCCTCTTCCTCCTCCTCCTCCTCCTTCTTCTTCTTCTTCGACAAAAAACCCCCACCTTGAACTGGGCTTTCAAGCAGATCGGTAACCAGTGTAATTTCAGTAGTACTGGGGTCACATATTCCCAGTAGCTGGCTCCAGACATCCGTCTATGAGCAGCATTCTGCACTAGCCGCAGCTTCCAAATGCTCTTCAAGGTTAACTCCAAATAGAGCCGAGGAGGAGGCCTGGGAGAGTTATGCTGTATCCAAGCCTAAGAGCCCCAGTTACTTGACCTTTCTGATCCATTATTAGAGTTTGACAAGTTACAAACAGATAAATGTTTGGGATCTGTCACTTTTGCACACCTCAATTTCACTATTCTCATGTCCACAAGGAGGACATACTTTCATGATGCTCCTGGTCTGATGTTGCTTTTGCTGCAAAAGCAAAAGGCATTAAGTGTCAACTCAAAATAGCACAGTGGTGTGATTTTTTTCTCCACTATATGGACTGCACTGCCATTTCAGAAAATGGGAAAGCTTTAATATATAACCGCAGATGCAAGACACTCTTCACAATCCAGGATGTGGGAGACATCTGGAAGGAAAAAGGCTTAGCAAAACAAGAGCATTCCGTGAGAACTCCTGAGTAAATATGCTATTGAATGCTATCTTTTAAATCACTCCTTTATTTATTACTTTAATGTTTGCAACAGACAGCATTGTTATCAGATAGTGACCTCATGTTTATGTTAGTGACATTATCTTTTTAGATAACATGTATTACCTATTCATCCTTCAGCAGAATAATTAACTTTAACTACTGTACTTTGGGTCTGTTTTTTGAATATATTCTTAAACTGCACTTTGGAATTGAGATCTGCTTTTATCTTGAATGTTTTTGAACCCTTGAAGTTGAACATCAATAAAGCAAAGAGTGAAGGTTATCCAAAATAGGTGCTAATAAACAGTAATTCCAGAGCAAAGCACCATGAGTGCTCTATATGTTACATTTTTGAATTGGGATTTATTAAGGGAATTGAAGTTTTCACTGTTCTTAGTAGAGTCACAGTATTCCTATATGTGCCTCCATGCACTTTCACCTGCATCTTCTGTCTTTTTGCATTATGAGATCATTCAGTAGGACATTTTCCTGGCTGGTGCAGTCTCTTTGTAATTCTCTTCTGTGGAATTTAAAAATACATTGTTCTCATTACGTGTTTGGATGGAGCTCTTCATAGATGGGAAAGGATGACTGCATAAAATAGGATTTGCTCAGTACTGTTCCATTTCTGCCTAATGGGCCATTTTTTTTCTTCAGTATCATAACTGCCACTATTTTCCGATTTGAGTTTTTGAGTTTTATGCTGTTCATGTTGTTTATTATAGTTTTGTTTGTTTTACATACCTACAGAAAAAGAACTGTAATTTTATAATTGCATATATATATGTAAAATTTAAGCATATGAAAAAATAACATAAAGATTGTTTTAGGAGAGAAGACGAGAATTTGAAAACAATCTAGAAAAGGCAGGTCTGGAACTAGAAACGGAAGACAAAAAGGTAAAGAAGCAATGTGCGCTGCATTTAACCCATATCAACATATTTAATTCTCAGTGTGGCCCCATCTGTGTATACTTAAATATGGAGACTGAGGCCATGAACAGACCAGACATCTGTTGCTAGGCAACCACAATAGTATTACCAGCCTTCAAGCTTTGGTTTCTGTCAGTTAAAGACAACGGGCAGGGTTCTTTCAGGGCTGTTTTGGTCTTTGACAGAGGACTCATCAGGAGCTATCAGCCAACTTGTTCCTATTCAGTTTGCACAATTCGCCCAGGTGGGGGTGTGTGTGGCTGCTGGATTAATCAATACCATACAACTTCCCTGGGCCCAGCAACAGCCTTTACTCATGGCTGGGACCAGCAGTAGACACCACACAATTCACCTGACTTACTACCACATGACTTACCATTTGACCTGACTTTTCCTGCAGGGAGAGGCTGCCCGGGGGAGAGAAGGAGGGAAACCTGAGAGCCATTGTGGTATAGTAATCAGAGGGTCAGATTAGGATCAGCGAAACACAGTGTGAAATCTGCCATGGAAGGTTGCTGAGTGACCTTGAGCCGATCACTCTCTTTCAGACTTATCTGTTTCATAGGATCATTGTGAGGCTAAAATGGAGGAGAGGAGAATGATGTTGGGTCCCCATTAGAGAGAAAGGTGGCATAAATAAATAACAAAGCCGAAGCAGGAAGGTCGGTAGTTCAGCAGTTCAAGACCCGAGTGCCGCATGACGGAGTGAGCTCCCATCCCTGGCCCCAGCTCCTGCCAACCTAGCAGTTCAAAAGCAAAAAACTGCAAGTAGATAAATAGGTACCACTTCAGTGGGAAGGTAACAGCGTCTAGTCATGCCTCGGCGTCTAGTCATGCCGGCCACATGACCACGGAAATGTCTTTGAACAGCGCTGGCTCTTCGGCTTGGAAACAGAGATGAGCACCGCATCCCTAGAGTCGGATTCACCTGGCTTTTGAGCAAGGGAAACCTTAACCTTTATTGTTATGCAGCAGCTAGTGGTGCTGCTTTGACTTGGGTGAGCAGCCACAACAACCCTGGTAAGAAGCTACGAGCCTAAGAAGTTTCCTAATCCCAGGTATGCATACTGTCAGGAGCTTAGAGTTGCAGGGCTGTTTTGCGGCTCATGCTCAGAGGGCTGCAGTCCTGATCCCTTATATCACTGAGAGTTTTATAAAGAATCACCAAGCCCCACAGGAGAGTTAAGTAGCAGTTGCAGTTGCAGAAGGGGCTTGCACATGGGTGTCAAGAAAGGTTTTGCAGAAGAAATACAAGTTTTCAAACTTCAGCATTTTATAGCTGTTGTTTTATACCTTCAGTGCTTCAATTTTTTTTAAAAAACCTGATGTAGGAACCACGTTTCTTGGGAATTATCCAGTTGAGGAGCACGATTTTACTTTAAAGGGAAGTATCTGCAACTTGTTCAGTTGTGATAAGGAAAGAGTTCCAGAATAACTGACCATGAACTCACTTGCAGAATGGAGATGCAGTCGAAAGGAAGTAGCCCCAGGTCCTAGTTCTCACTGTGTATCCCTTACAGCTTAACTCATGTCTTAGAGGAAAGATGATAAGTATGGAATATTAGGACCCATAGTCTTCCTTTTAATTCTTGTTTGATTAGCCCCACTACCCCTTCTTGGTCTTGATTGTACTCCCATAATGGTCCCAGTGAGAGAAGGTTAGTCACAAGTTCCAAAACAGGTAAGCTGACATTTTGGTATCTTTTAATATGAAGACTGACTTGGATCAGGCCCCTATGGCTGTTGAGAGGAGTCATGTCTCAGTGACAACGCACCTGCTCTGCATGCAGAAGTCTCAGGTTCAATCACTCATGTCTCCAGATAAGAGGATCAGGTAGTAGGTGATGTGGAAGACCTCCGACTGCGACTCTGGCGAGTCAATTGTCTGACTGACTAGAAGGCAGAATCATGTATTTGTGTGTTTATCCATTGCATGAGTTCACCATGTATTCTGCTTCATTATGTTTGAAGTGGTCACATTTTTGTTCAAGGAGTGTACCTGTTAGCCCTGTTCACACATTTAGCCCTGTTCACATTTTACATAGTAGTTCTACTCACACAGGTATATCCTGCCTCTGCTTATGCACATCATTTTGTAAGAAAGACCCAACGTGTGTTCACTTTACAAATGATTCAGGGACCAGTACCTGGATAAATGTGGAGTTTGCATCACGTGTTCAGCCGTACATGTGTTAACTGTAACATGAGAATTACTCAACACGCTTAGAAAATAATCAAGTGTGTATACGGAGACTGGATGTACATTCACTGTAACTTGTGAACAGGGCTTATATACACATGTATTGGATGGTGTTCTTCGTCTGGCTCTCCATCATACATTCTCAAGGTGTACGTGTAAGAAAAAAACAACACCCCAGATATATATCATCATCAAATGTTATGGTTTTTACGGTGTATGTACATGAAAATACTGCTTAGTTTAACATCAGGCATTATCTCTTCATTTGTAGGAATCTGAAAATGGCAAGACTTACTTTGTGAAGGTTCATGCGCCATGGGAGGTCCTAACTACATATGCTGAAGTGCTGAACATCAAAGTGCCTATAAAGGAAAATGATATTACTTGTGCCGTAGAGAACCCCCTTGACTGTATGACTCGGCCATTCAGGCTGCCCGAGAACGTGATGCATCCAGAACCAGATTACTTCACAGCCCCGTTCAGCAAGGAAAAGCAGGAACTCTACCTCATTCATGACGAACATACATTTTTCTCCCCGTCCGTTAGAAACAGAATTGTGAGTACTTGTGCCCATCAGTTCTGGCTCAAAGACCCCCCACCCCTTGTCTAACCCACCCTTTATAAAAATGGTACGACGTTACATTTCCTTTGCCATTCTGCACCGACACCAAGTCTCGTATTATGAGAAAAACATCACTGGTTTTTTAGAGAAAAAGATCAGAATCACGAGGTAGGTGGCTCAGTTAACCCACAGTACAGTATAGAAAGTCCTTTGCGACCCACAAACTTGAAACAGATGCAAGTTTGTTCGTGAAATTTGGCCAGCCTTAATAGATCGTTCTAATACAGAAACATAAATGGGGGTAAAGTATGGCTACGAATAAGTGGTAAGATCGAATGTTTATAAGCACAGGTTTAACAAAAATCCCAGTATATCAAGCCAGCCTCTGGCTCAGAGAAAAATATTATTCTTTTACTCCCCCAAATCCTTGCACTTTGGGAACGGATTATAGTCCTTGGATTTAAAAAGAGGAGGATCTCAGCAACCTGGGCCCACTGCTGATATAAGATCAAGCTACTCACATCTGTTAATGTTGGCATCGTTAACAGTCTGGAGTTTATAATATAATGGCAGAAGAATGCCAGCATCAATTATCTTCGGTATTGTAAAATTCAAAATAATCCCAGATCCAGCAAGCTTCCACACACATATGTATAGATGGTTAGGGAATCATTTGAGCAATCGGGTGCCATATGTGTGATTCCCTTCTCTGATTCAATGCCAGGGTTGCGTGCAAGGAAGCTAACATGCCCATTATTTGTTCAGGAGGCGGTACATGGAGGAGATCTATTCAGTCCTTCACTTTCCCTGCCCAACAAGTGAGAGTTTGGTTTTAAAAAGAGGGGTTACTTATTCTTCATTAGGTCAGAGCAAGAAACGTTAGGAGAGCTGGAGCCTGCTTTTCAAATTTCATGGAATTACGAAGGTGGTTCAGTATTAATTCTAAACTGTGGTGCTTTTAGGTTTACTATATTTTATCAAGGTGTCCTTATGGAACAGAAGAAGGAAAGAAGAAGTTTGGGCTTAAAAGACTGCTAAACAATGGCACCTACACTGCTGCTTACCCTCTCCATGATGTAAGCATTTAGACTTCCATTCTTTTCTTTGTCACCTTGTACGTCTTTGTTTTCGAAAACTACATTTTTACTGAGGCTGTGACCTGCTCTGCCTTGTAGTCGATATGCAAATAATATCTGTAATCTTCTGTAATTGTGACTATTACTGTGGAAATTGCTTATGACATATGTATGTGAAGACATTTAGCTGAGCTAAGACAACACCTGTGCAAACCTCTAGGGAGGATAAGAAGAGGGGGAAGGTAAATTTCAGATGTGCTGTCAAACTGGGATGACAAGGCAGCAGTAGAGTTTAATGAAACAGTGCCACCTGGTGGCAGATGCTGAGGACTTCACTGGAGCACGTTTTTGGATTTTATTTATTTATTTTGTACAAAGCCTGGCAGGGTATATAATTCATTACAAGGACTACATTTGGAAAATATTACCTTAATTCTAGTGTGTTGAGCTTCAAGCTGATGCTTTTTATTAGCTATTGTTTGAGAATTTTAAAAAGAACTAGAATCTTTATTTTATTTATTTTTATTATGTTTGAGAATTTGATTTTATTTTTATTTTTTCACATGTAGGTTGCATTTAGGTCAGTGAATCCCTCCCTTAGTTTCATATAAAATAAGTGTATAGTTTATACTATGATTCTCTGAATATTGCCGGGTTCCTCCTCTCTACTGTATACACACTGAAATCCGAAATGACACCTAGTATTTATTTGGGAGAGAAAAAAGGGAATGTTGTGGCTTATTTAAAACCTGTGATACCAGCCATTTAATGACCTGCTTATGTCTTATTCTTTTATATATTTATTCACATGAATGCAGTGTCAGTACTGGAAGAAGTCAAATGATCCAAAGTGTGACAATGAAAGATATACACTATACAGGGAATGGGCAAGGTTTTTTCAGTTCTACAAAGAACAGCCATTGGATCTTATCAGGTGAGCCCCTGATGTTAATAATAATAATAATAATAATAATAATAATAATACCTTTTGATTTATTGATCACTTAATCCTGCAGAGCTGCTGGCTCTGAGCGATTTACAGCTACACAGGTTTTCACAAGGGACTAACAATGATAGGGGTAAGGGAGGACAACATTTAATTCTTTAAATTGCACATGTTTCCGGCCGACGGGGATTTTGTTCAGCTGTAGGCTTCAGTCATGTTCGGGGGGGGCATTCATTTCGGCTTGGCTTGATGATGCTAGTTCTTCCTGGGCTGCTTTGAGTCGTAGTGCCGCACTGCCACCACCTGGCTGGATTGGCCCATTACAGGCTTCTTGATGCCGAAGAGGTCTTTTTTCCAGGCTTCCGAGCTTCCGAGCTGGATATTCCATTCGCCGGCTAACACCTCCCCTACGGGGGATTACTGTGCCCACCCTCTCTAAGGAGTGGTACCCATTTTATCTACTCGCCGAAGCTTTCGAACCGCTGGGTGGATGGCGAGCTTGGGACAAGGCTGGTAGCTCACACCAGCGCAATCCTCTGTGCCACCGCTCAGTCTGGCGCTTTTGCATTGGACAGATAGATAGATAGGTAGACAGATGCACACACAGATACAACCTCCTTCTCCATCATTTTCTAAGTCGGAGATTGGCAATCTTTTTGGCCTGAGTGGTGTAAAAAACACAGTGTCTAGTGAGGGAGAGGCATGAGAGCTTGGATAGTGTAGCAGATAAGAGTGTCAGACTAGGATCCTAGGAGACCTGGGTTCAAATCCCCCTTTGATAGTGTGACCTTGGGTCCGTCATAAGTTCTTTCAGAGCTGTTCTCTCAAGGGCAGTTCTCGAGAGAGCTCTCTCAGCCCCACCTACCTCACAGGGTAGTGGAAGGGAAAAGGGATTGTAAGCCGCTCTGAGACTCCTTCGGGTAGTGAAGGGCGGGGTATAAATCCAATCTCTCCTCTCTTCTTCCAACAGTAGAAGCTAGCTGGGTGACCATGATCTTGCCATATACTCTCAGCATAACCTGCCTCACAGGGTTCTT
This sequence comes from Gekko japonicus, assembly GCF_001447785.1. Classification (NCBI taxonomy): domain Eukaryota; kingdom Metazoa; phylum Chordata; class Lepidosauria; order Squamata; family Gekkonidae; genus Gekko; species Gekko japonicus. The sequence continues at coordinate 322,361 of NW_015165861.1, read as the reverse complement.
GTAACGAGAAAATGGAAGAAGAGGGAATGATGTTCTAAGGTGCTTTGAGTCCCAACTGGGGAGAAATGTGGACTGTAAATAAATAAATGCAAATGCATGCAGGAGGATTGTACTCGGAGATGCCTTTAAAGCAAACCAAACCTTTTAAAATGCTGCCAACATCTCAGGGATTCACGTTCAATTCACCTGGTGACTATGCAAGTCTGGGAGGCATAAGTCTTCTCCCATAAGCCATAAATCATCTCCCAGCAGTGCCACCACTGCCTCCCCCTCCTTTTCTCTTTAATTGATAATAACCCGCTCTTAACATTCAATCTCTTCTCAAACGTTATCAGGCAGTCAAACCTCATGTGTACTTCCAGAGTTCTCTGAGTGTGTAGGTAGATACCCTGCCCCTGCTTGGGGGTGGCCTGGTCTTGTGGCGTTCATCATCCACACAAAGGCCACCAGTTTACTATTAGATACAGTGACACCAAAAAAAAAAAAAGTATGGTGTTATAACTGATTCTTATTTTATTTGTTTGTGTACTTGGGGGTCAAAGAAGTTGAAACCTAAAAGTTAAAAAAACAAAACAAAAAACTTTTGACAACCCAAAATGGGCACTGGCCCAATGGCAGCAAGCAAGAGGGAGGGTGGATCTGGAAGAGGAGAACCAGCAGCAATGGGGAGGGAAGAGAACCAGCAGTTGGAGAAGAACAAGGGAGGAAAGGGCCTAGAGCCAGGGAGGTGGAAACTGGACTCAGGGCGAAAAGTCAGAACTGGTGTCAAGGAGGTAACGGGGAACATGAGAGTTCCCTCTTCTACAAGTCCCTGTGGATTCTTTTCTTTTTCTTTTTTGGTCTTTTGTAAATATCATGTAATGGATCTTTTACTCTTAATTCTGTGAATGCCTGACCAACATGGAGTTTTTGCTGTGGGAAAATTATCCATTTGGAAGTTGTAGATCCCTTTTATTCAGTGTTCAGCTTGTCACAGTCCTGTTGACTCTGTATAGATCCCAGCTGTCCACATGGTTGACTGTTGGGTCTGCTGAATGTGGAACACTGGTCATTTCTCATCCCAGCCTGAAGATTCTCTCGAGTTGGAGTTAATGGTAGGAATAGCATTGCTGGGCATCTTCCTGCCACCATGTCCGAAGTTAAAATGTAAAATGAAAAGAGAGCAAAATGTCTTTGAGAGAGGGGGAATCACATATCAAGTTGCTAGGCAACTAGGTGAGCAAAACTATTTTCAGTCATTGAAATAATTAAGCTTCAAGTATTTGATCCAGTCAGCATGTCAGATGCTCATTTTTGGACTGGGTTTAGGAGGGGTTTTTTAAACACACGGTTAGGTCTGTAGCATTCCTGTGGCTTTTGCCTGATAACACTGCATTCAGATTCAGTCCTGTTCTTTTCTTTGCAATTAATCTCTTGCAGATCTGACTTTTTTTTAAAAAAAGTTGTTAATCTTTTGTTTCTTTACTGCATTACTTGTCTACAGGAAGTATTATGGAGAGAGGATTGGAATCTATTTTGCCTGGTTGGGATTCTACACTGAGATGCTGTTCTTTGCGGCTGTAGTTGGCTTTGTCTGCTTTCTGTATGGTGCATTCACAATGAATGAAAATATGAGTAGGTAAGTGTAACTAACTGCATAAACATTCAGCAAAGTGAATGGCTGATGGAAGCTGTCCTATCACTTGTCATGTGTTCCTTCTGATTGGTTTCTTTTATTATGCCCTTGTTCACTGTGTATAATCATAGCCTAATCCTATTGATAGACTATATGATACTAATGCAGAATTGTGCACCATTGTGTGGGTACAACATGGCCTATAAACTGTGCATTTAAAATGAGGATATGTATCGTGTGAACCAAGAATTCTGTTTCCTGCATAAAGTCAAATAAAGTCAGTTGTTAGCTGAAGAAGTGAGCAGTGACTCACAAAAGCTCATACCCTGCCACATATTTTGTTAGTCTTTAAGGTGCTACTGGACTCTTGCTCTTTTCTAAAGTCAAATACCAGTATTTGCAAAAAAATTTTAGCATTTCTGTGTGTTCTTGCTTAATTAAATTAGACATATTTGTCCTCTTCAGCCAAGAAATCTGTGATACTAATATAGGGGGAGATATTATCATGTGCCCACTATGTGATCGAAAATGTGATTACTGGAGGCTGAACTCCACTTGTGAATCTTCACAGGTCAGTATCCATTCCTGCAGTGCTTGTAACTAAGTAAATAGCCAGTTTTCTAGTGCTGTTTCACACAAAAACTTGCTTCTGTTTCTTTCAGTATTCCCATTTGTTTGATAATGTGGCAACCCTCTTTTTTGCAATCTTTATGGGCATCTGGGGTAAGTATATTTGTTCATGTTCCTTAAATAACCGTACAGTCCTAATGAGCAGTTTTAGCTGAGTGGTATTACTCCATATAGTCATGCAATTTTTCACTATAGTACTATGTAGGCAATAGTGAATACATTGCAAAGTCCCATGCTGCATTACAATTTGAATCAGATATACATATGCATAAAGAATCAGTGTTTGCATATTCTTAGAGACATCACATCCCAAGATGCTGTCGAACTAACAGTCCATAAAATATGCACATACATCCAGTACAAATGAACAATAATGAATTTGACTAATTTTGCAGTGGACCCCAACATTTCAGAGAAATTCCTTGGTTGAATATAAATAAACGAAGAAACAGTTTATCCAAGGGAATTCAAGCAGTAATAATATTTTGTATGGAACTGAATAAACATCTAACGGACATATATACTTAATGTCTTATGCAGATTCGTTCTTGCTTACTTTCTCATTGCAGTTACACTGTTCTTGGAATTCTGGAAGCGGCGACAAGCTCGGCTTAAATATGAGTGGGATTTAGTTGATTTTGAGGAGGAACAGCAACAGCTTCAGCTGAGGCCAGAGTATGAAGCAAAATGTACTCAAAAGAGAAAAAATCCAGTAACTCAGGTAATTTGGGAAAAAAAGAAGTTACCGGCATATTGGAAGAATCTAGCTACCCAAAATGAGGAGCTGTACCAGTCTGGTCCCTAAAACATGATATGCCTGCACTTGTTCTTATGATAGAGTTACGATAGGAGGATATGACAGAAACAACTCCACAGAAAAATGCAACCATGCAAACAGTGAAGATCAAGGTGCAACTGAGGCAACTTGGAATATGATGATTTCCTTTTACTACCCCCCCCCCCACTCATCTAAGTTAGCAACCATTTACCACATCCTGTGGCAGCACGTTCCACAAGTTAATTATGTGTCGTGTGAAGAAGTATTTTGTTTTGTCTATCCTGAATCTGCTGTCCATCAGTTTTATTGGGTGCCCCCAAGTACTAATATTTTGAGTGAGGGAGAAAAATTCTCTCTAGTGGAGAGAGAGAACCAGTAGATTCAGGACCCTGTGCATAATTGTATAAACCTCTGTCAGGCCCCTTAATTATTTTTCCTAGCTACCTATATAACTTTCTCTCTTCTCTAATTGGCTCTCAGACATTCTTTGTGAAAATAGCTTCAGAAAAAAATCCTTTCAGATTATATTGCTTCAAAATGTGAGTGAAAAGTGTATTGAGTGCTCCCTCACACCAGCAGCTGCCTGTATGTAGAAAAGTATCAGGTCATTGAACAAGGTTCTACTTAGCTTTCACCTGAGGTTTTAACTTTTCACATGCAGGGAGTTTTGATGTAAGAGTTAATTGAACTATGTGGTACATGATCCAAGGAATTATATTTTTTCTGTGCTTATGCTTACATAGTATGGGCTGTGAAACTAAAGGGAGGGAAATGCTCTACTGAATAACTGGTGTTCTATTGTAAATGGAAGTAAGGTCTGGCTAGCAAAATTCTTTTAGCTCTCACTCTGCCCTGCAACGTGAAGATATTGTCTCTGAAACACCAGAGCTGCCTCACGGAAGCGCCTCTGAACTGGCATCACCGTCTGCCATCTTGAGTATTTCCTTGTAATGAAAGTCTTAAGATCATTCATGGGATGTGATGGCATTATTCCAATAATTTTATTTGAGGGCTTTCAGAATTCTTCTTCAAAACCTGGAGTAATTCCACTGATGTCACAACTTGAAAACTTACCAGAGAGCCATAGATATGTTTATGAGACATGTGCAGTTCAACAAGGACATGATTATTGATCATCTAAAAGGGCTGTTGCTAAGGATTACTTATATAGTGTACATGAATCCTCTGAACGGCCCAGAACACTACAAAAATGCAAAATATTAGTTATTAAAACTTGTATGGTTCTTGTTTCAGTTAAACCTCACCACAGACAATGCTTGTATGGATCATGAAGAAAGGGAAGAATAAAAATAAAGAAATAAATAAAATAGAGAGACAGGTGATGGAGTGACAGTGCCATCCTAAGAACACCTTCCTGGGAGTAAGCTGTATTCAATAGACTTGAGTGGAGTTCTGAGTAGACCTGCTTAGGATGACATTGCTAATGTTATTACCTCCCTCCACTTCTCTTACTGGTTACCCAAAGGCGGGGGATTAACATGCTTGTGTGTTTGTGGTGCAGTTTTGGTCATCTTTTTACTTGCTTCTGAGCCATATACCTCCTTCCTAACGAAGGTGCTTCTCCCTGGCCCACAGATGAACAATCACTCCTACTAGCCTCCCTCTTACAGATACCAACTGAGAACAGCAAATGCAGTGAAACCGCTCCTGTCTTTCCTCTGAAGCCTGGTGAGCTTCTGTGGCTGGAAGAGCAGAGGCTAATGGGAGCCTGAAGTAGACCACTTTTGTGGATGGGAGGGAGATACCTTGTTCTGTGGGGTGAGCCCTTGCATTGGAAGCACCTTATTATTTATTAGGCTGATTTTTGATGCAAATAGAGAACCAGGTAGTTGGAACAAGGGTTCCCAGTCACAGAATGGCTGCCAAGTGTGTGTGTAGGGTTTCCAACAAGCTTGGAGGAAAATATCTTGCTCCTTTAACAGAGGCTTAACATGTGCAGTTGAAATTTTTCATGGCATGGAGGTAAATAACAGCACCTTGTGTAGAACTCCTAGCATATTCGGTATCAGGTTTAATTCTGAGAGTGTGGAGAAAGGATCTATGTTAAATGTTCAGAGACGAAGAGAAGTGCATTCTCCATATGCTTAGTAGTATTTTTTTCCATATGCTCATAAGAGTGATCCCTAATATTTAAAACAGATTCTGGGTTTGAGTCCTAGCATTCATGAAACCTTGAGATTTTTCTTTATCCTTCCAATAGTAAATGGAAGATGAAGTGTCGCCTTCCTCAGCTCTACCAGAAAGCCCTGCCAAACATACTTCACTGCATCCCCACCACACATAACAATCATTTAGTTATTCCTGCCCTTCCCTTTCTAGCCAGTCACTTGTACACCACAGGATTACCTGCTCTATATTCCCTCATCAGTAAGGAACTCCCTTATTTTAACAGGAAAATTACAGTGGTTCCCTTTCCAATGCTATGTTCCTAGAAAAAGAATTGTTGGCCTTCAAAACTGTCCAAAAACACCTCTTTCTAAATTGGAATGCCTTTTCCTAATCTCCAACATGCAAGACTCCCTGCAGCTATTCATTCACACGTGGAATGCATTCTGTACCTGAAAGTGATTTTATTATTTCTCATATGTCCCAGTGTTGAATCCTGGCAGTAAAAACATGCAAATTTGAACTTCCCAGCTATGTAACACATCAAAATACTTGGCTCCCTGTAAAGCGAGAATCTTAAGAGAAAGGATAAGAAAAATAGGTTGTGATTGAGAAAGTGGATATGAGTGAAAACCTCAGATACAGCTTTGGGACAGGAAAACTTCCATCATTTAGCATCAGTGGAATAGAGTTAATTCAAGGGAAAATTTTCAAGCTATGTATCAAGGAACCCAAAGAGATGTGAAGCATCCTGGAAGTAGCTGCATTTTCTGTATTAACTTCAGCTGATCAGCCAAATCTTGGGTTACATTAGATATTTAAATTTACTGCCAAATTTCCCACGGAGGAGATATAAAAACAGCTGTCACTAATGGTGTCATGAAAGAAGTCTAGCATGCTCTGTTTTCACAACTGGGAGATCACTGGAAACACACAGAAGTCCTTTATGGAGGCTGTTCATTTCTAGCCTTATATGTCGAACAGGAACCCAGTGAGTAGAACAAAAAAGACCATTAGGTTAGACTGCTGGCCCATAATGCCAGGTATCTTATTTCCAACAGTAGGCAACACAAAACACTAAAGTTTGCCATAGTCCAAGACCATTAACAATGTCCTACAGTTATTGTTGATCATTTCCAACTAATAGTTAGGGCAATACTCAGGAAAAAGGATAGATATCTTTGGTATTAAAATTAATATTAAACAGATGGAGATCACCAAGGTTAAAGGGCATAAATGCATTGACTTTCTCAAATACATGTAAAAGCATTACCTGTCATTACTTTGCTTTGATTCATTGAGTACATGGTACGATCTACATATTGCTGGATGTTGTATTGTAGTAATCATTCACCTCCTGGATTTTCTTGTCCAGATGAGAATATCCAGTTGGTGGATAACAGCAGTGGTAGAAAATTCGGTTGGTGGATTACAGCAGGTAACTGACTTTTTAACTGCAACAACTGATATGTTGTAGTTAAAAAGTCTGTTACCTTATATTACTTCCTTGACTACCACGTGTGTTCATTACAATAAATTAAAAGTCAGAGCATTGCCTTCTGGTGACTTCACAGCAGCTTAACTGATGGCTAATGAAGACTCACAGACTCTTAGCCAGCCAGATCATCTAGATAGTTATGTCTTGTTTTTTTCCTATGCATTCCTTTTTCGTTTTGGCCATGTTCAGATAATTTTTTTAAAAACTTCCATTTGTTCACAATCGGCACAACATGCAGCTTGTTCTGTGTGAAGAATACTATTGAAAGCTTTCGTGTTTGGGAAGCTTTCAAGTCGAATACCCATTTGCCATGACATCCGAATGCAGCTGCCTGGACAAACTGGAGTTTGTTTGCACTCTGATTTTCTCAGGTGGCTGCAGTTGGATGACATGGCAAATAGGTGTTTGATTGAAGGTTTCCGAGACAAGAATGCTTTCAACCACACTGTGCTGGCATAGGGAAGGGGAAGGGCGGATACAGGAGGACAACAATCTGCATTGAACAGTCGGGATCTATACCTGTGTATACCAGTGTCAGTTGCAAAGAGGAAAACTCTTTAAATGATTGGGACTAAGTTTGAAGGAAGTTTGTTTTATTGAAAAATACTGGTTAAATGTGAACCATACATATGAAAGCAATCAAATAACACAGGCAAACAAGGCTACAGAGAAACGGGGGAGTTTAGAGACAAAGAGAGAGTTATATTTACCATCCAGATGTGCAGAAGTCCACAGAAGGGAGGTTCTAAACAATCAGTGTATCATGAACAAAGGGGCACCCAAATTGTGAGTTTGGGGGTGCTACATTGTTAGGCGCCTGAGAATGACACACACAGGTGTGACTGGGCAGCTGTTTTATAGACTAGAGAAGGTGTCCTGCAGGGCAGGATTATGGGTCTGAACAAAGGACCGAGAGGTTTCCCAAACTTTGATCAAAAAGGTATGATGGCACCCTAGTGGGTATATCCAGGAGTGTGCATGTAGGGTTGATGGCTGATACTATCTGATACTTCAAAGTTAATATGTTATTTTGGTAACCCAGGGAACAGCCCAGGAAGAGGACCATAAATCTGCTTTCCAGAGAAATGTTTACACTTTAAAAGAAGTTTGGCCCAGGAAAGTGGCCATAAAGGACAGAGCAGGTGTTTGGCATAGAAATATCACTAAAGGAGATTTACATATCATCAAGACAGAGGACCTTTCAGAGGAAGAAGATCTCCATATTGGGATATACTGAAATGTTGAGAACTCTGATACTTACCGGGGGGAAGGGGGGCAGATTTTACATAGAAAAGACAGATGGTCTGTTTCCACAACCTCCATGGTCCATATCTTTGGCAAGCTCCCATGATCATACGTGTGTCCCCTTCAGGACTACCCACCGACTTAGGAACACTGCTTTGGGGGACCCTGGGGTAGTTTAGAGGTGAGGGTCCCTGTAAATGCCAGTGTAACAGGCTTCCCTCTGATACAGGCCTGCTGGGTCAGTTCCAACATCCTGTTTCCCATAGTAACCTAATGTACCCATGAAGCCCACAAGCAGGGCATGAAGACTGCAACAATCTTCTGCTGTCACCTTCCCCAAGAACTGGCATCAGAAATACACTGCTTATGGATGGGGAGATCAGATCATGTGATAATAAATCTGTTAGTTTTTAAGGTAGTGGTTCTCAGGACCCATGTTTGTACTTACTGTACTTCTTGGGCCACAGTTGCAAAGTAACTCCATACTACTTTTTCCTTTTCCAACATAAACTACATCAGTTGGCCCTGAACAAACTTATATTTTGTTTCATATTTTGTACTTATACTAGCACTACTGAACAACACATTACTCAGAGGCCAACTCAAATTTGCCATCAGACCTTCTTTCCAAACTCACTGTGTTCTTTCTCTTCCTTCCAGTGTCACAATTCACTGGCAAGAGAGTCACTCACAATCTACTTTTGTGTCTTCCCCTACAGTTTTTGAGAACCACTGATTTAAGGTGTTACTATAGAAATACCCATTGGAGTCTTGTAACACCTTGAAGACTCAGATTCTGAGGAAGTGGGCTTCTGAGGAAGTCCATGAAAGTTGATACTAGAATGCAACTTGGTCTAAGTTGCAATAAGACTCCTGTTTATTTTTGCTGCAACAGACTAGCAAAGCTACCTCTCTGCAATTATTTTCCATAGCTCTTTCTGTATTTGTGGGTGTCTTCTTAAACAGACTGACAATGTAATCCTAAACAGATTTAAGCCTTCTAAATCCATTGATTTGCAGTACAATCCTAAACAGAGTTCAGTGGACTTAGAAAGGTTAAATATAGAATTGTACTGCAAGTCATTTGGGAACACATTTATAAAAACAAAGAAAGAAATTGCAGGATTCTATCATCTTGGCGTGAAGTTACCATGTCATCTGAATTTACCCTTCATCCCACTGATTTCAAGGAACCTACCTCCAAGGAAGTTTGAATAGGATACTGCTTGGATTATCATATATCCAAGAATTCTGGTTTAATCAGATTGTGGATCTGGTTTTAAGACAATATGAAATATAGCCCTGATATCTGGTGATTTAGGGACAATAAATTCTCACTTTTTATACTCTGGTCTAATATTTTAGGAATTAGAAGTGTTTAAGAGGAAGACCGTAAATGACTATGGGAAACTGAGCTTGTTGTACTTTGGAATATTATTTTGGGTAAGACTGGGAAACCCAATTCATGGAGCTTAGAGTGGCGACTAATGAAATTAGCCATTTCTTCAAGGATGAAAGTAAAACAGGCATGAGAACATGGAGGACAATGGTTCTGTTTTCATTTATTGAAACACTTGTTAATGTTGCTGGGGAACAATTAGTTCAAGCATGCACATTTTTATTGTAACACAGTTTACTTTGATATGTGTTGGACATTGAAATGGACACTGCATACAACGGCAACAACTCTCTTTTTTTGCAAGAGCCCACAACTATCACCAGTGAAGGAAACAAAATTGCCTTTTGGCTATCTAATGAGCAAAGTCTTAAGATGATTGGCTTTCCCATTCATATGCATTGATCACTGGTTCCTCCATTCCTGTGTTTCACCATAAGAAGAAATGTGCTATATGCATTCTTTGGGGGCACAGATAGTTTTCTTGGGTTGTGTTTGCTATCTCACAGTGGTTAAAGGTTTTCTTCAGTGCTCAGTGTTAAGAATATGATTGTGTGTGGTCAACTGTGCTGTGCTTGCTTGACTGTTTCAGGAGATGGAGCCTTATTTGCCTCTAACTAGCCAGGCTGTACGGTTCTGCATCTCGGGAACGACAGTGTTGTTCTGGGTGAGCATTCTTTTGAATCAATGCATTAACACATTTAACAAGTACTAATGGCCTCTTAAGCTTGATTTTAACATGTATTTAAGCTTTTGCTCTGTAGCTTGTCCATGTATGCTGTTTGCTATGCGGACTTCTGACTAACATTTCCCTGGTTTCATGCAAAGTACACACTGAATCAAGTGGCACACAATCCACAGCCCGCTTAGACCAGATTAATCTCTTTGATTTATATCATACTATTTGAAATGTATGCATTGTTGGTGCATTACTCATCACAATTAATCTGCAGTTTTAGACATCAGTCTTCCATTGAGTAATAATAAGACAATGGCTGGGATTACACCGACTAAACAATCCATTTTCAATCCACTTTCAAAGCACTTTCCAACTGGATTTTACTGTGTGAACTGGCAAAATCCAGTCTGACAGAGCATTGAAAGTGGATTATTTAGTGAGTGTGATCGCAGCCAATGTGCTTTGTTATGCCCAGACCAAATTGCAGGCTCTAAATGAAATCTGAGCATGTCATTCTGTTGCCTTAACATGGGAAGCAATATTCCACATCCCAAATAGAAGCCATTAGCTCTTCAGAAATTCTACACAAATTTAATCCACACAGAATACTTTGATTTGCCCAAAAGCCTAGTTACCCTATGTATGGCTGTAACTACCAGTCACTTAACTTTAGACCATTGTCACATTGGAGAAAGTGAATTGTGGATTTTATTCTACGTACCCATGTCAATTCATCTGTCAGACGCACTGTGTGGTATTCTCAGAGATGCCCAGCATTTTAAGATAAAAAAATTCAGAATACTGTAGTAAATCAGAAGGAACAAGGCGTATGTTCTACCTTTCTACCGTATGGATTAACGGCTCTTATATCTGTGGATTTTGGAATCACATGCTCACTAGTGTGCTTTGCCTGGATTTGCATGGTGCATGTAGGTCAATATATGCATTCAGAGTGATCCATACTATTTCAGACTAAAGGTGAGGAATTGCATGCTTAAGTGCTTCCCTTTATTTAAAGACAAGAAGGCGTCTTGCATTTAGAAAACTAGATCATCGGGGAGAAGGTATTCCTCTAGCTCTTGCCTTGAAATTTTCAGGGGGGAAAATAGTTATGTGTACAGGGAAGCATTGCAACGATGCAACGAACATGAAATTGAGCACACTTCAGAGGACGGCGGAAGACAGGAGGGCCTGGAGAGAGATGATCCATGGGGTCACGAAGAGTCGGACTCGACTGTGCGACTGAACAACAACAACAGGGAAGCATTAAGACATACAATCCTTACTGGAAGTCTTAAGTGCGGTTTATGATTATCACAGTGTGTAGATGGGTTCTCAGACTACTGCACATTTTAGTCTGTTCCTATGAATTACTAGTGGTCAAGTGTGTTTTTGATAATATACCAGTGTCCTTAATCTGTATGGTTTCCCTCAGATCTCCTTGATCATAGCAAGTATGATAGCTGTGATAGTATACCGCCTTGCAGTTTATGCTGCTTTTGCCAGCTTCATGGAGAATGCACAAACACCAACTCCTATTCGTCGCTTACTGACACCGCAGCTGGCAACATCAGTCACTGCATCGTTCCTGAATTTTGTTATCATCATGATCTTGAATTTCTTATATGAGAGGATAGCCATCTGGATCACAGATATGGGTAGGTATTTCACATGAGAACAAAACTGACAGAGATACATTTCTGCCTTTGTGGTGGGCAAGTTGCATTGGCTTTTGGACAGTTTTAATTTTCCACCTATTTCAGTGTGCTAATATTCCTGGGAGCTCTCACCTCAATAGCCCAGGCTAGCCCTATCGTGGCAGGTCTCAGAAGCTAAGCAGGGTTGGCTCTGGTTAGTACTTGGATGGGAGACTACCAGGGAAGTGGCAAACCACCTCTTCATCTCTTGCCTTTTAAGTACTATGGGGTAGGGTGCAACTTGACAGCACTTTCTACCACTGGTGTTCCTGGGAAATGTTTGCTTTGGTCTCTCATTATAGCATGTGGTTGGTCTCATAGAAGTTCTATAACTGCATACCAGTTCTGTGATCTTATGAGTAAGAACACTACGGGTGTGATTTCAGCAGGTTTACTAATCTGCGGACTGTTGGCAGTTGATTTTTCCAAGATTAAACTAACCCTAGCTCGAATTGTTTTATCATCTTTGAAACATTAGAGGAGAAGTAGTATGTGATGGAAAGACAATTGGAGAAACATTCTGTGTTTGTCCTCCCTGGATGTGTTACATTGTTCACATGAGTGGTCCACTTATGTGTGTGTTCAGTACAGCTCTATTCTCACCACTAATAAAGTTTGCACTGGCTCTGAGACTAAACTATCAAGTCTGTCTGTATTTGCTATACAGTAAACAAAAGAGTGACTATTTTTCAGATACTGGGTCTTTTAGGAAAGAAGTGGGATAGAAATGTTTTAAATGAGTAAATTAATGAATGCATAATAATATAATAAAAACAATCAGGGATACTTCTAAATTCAGCAGCAGATAATCCTATATATATAAAAGCCCAGCATATTGGCCCTTTCTGGCTCTCCAATTGGCTGTGCTGTGCTTTCTATCAGCCATTGGCCCATCACCTGCCATTCAAGAGTACTTGTGTACCATTGGCTGGGTGCTGGGTCCACTCCTTTCCCCCACTGACTGCCAACCTGGCCACTCTTCCCTGCCAAAATGGCTGTCTCTCCTGATGAAGACCTGTCTCCTGCTTGTCTCCTTTGTGGCTGGCTACTGAGGTGGGCCAGTAGCTATCAAACCATTCTCTTCTTCTGCTGTGGGGCTAACTTTCCCCTCAGTGGCTGTTGCTAGGCAGCCAAGCTTGGTTCTGTCAGTAAATATACAAAGGTGAGAGGCCCTTTCCAGTCTACTTTGGCCTTTGTGGTTGATGGTTGGCTGGGAAGGAGATAGTGTTGCCAACTCCAGGTTGGGACATTCATGTAGATTTGAGGGGTGGAACCTGAGAGGGTGGGGTTTGGGGAGGGGTGGAACCACATACAGGTACAATGTCATAGACTCTTCTCCAAACCAGCCATTTCCTTCTAGGGAACCTTTGTTACCAATCTCCAGGTGAGGACTGCAGATGACTCAGAATTACAACTGCTCTCCTGATGGCAGAGATCAGTTTCCCTGGAGAAAATGGTGGGCTCTGTGTCATTATACCCTGCTGAGGTCACCACAGCAAATTGACACTGAGTGCCCAAGGCCAGGGCACCCACACAAAGCCTCTTTCTAGAACTCGTTGAATTTATTTCCACAACAGGCCTTATTCCTAGTAAGATAATAAAAGCAATTGGGAATACTTCCAAAATTAGTATTGCAGAACTGAGAAAAGGATTCATAATTAAAATTGTCAAATGTCAAATGGAAATCTTGTCATTTTAGTTTGTTTTGCTTAATGACTAAGTGCTAAAAATAATTGTGTTTGTAGTTTACTCTAAAGGGATAGTCCTATGATGCCAACTACTATTAGCCAGCATGGGTTGTTTACTGGTGGTCATGTCCAACTCTGGGTCTGGACTTGACTTGCTGTTCTGTAATTGGTTCCCTCTGCTGGCAAAAACCTACTTCACTGTCCTTCAGTCTTAGGTATGGTTTTGCTCAGCCCTAGTAGGTTTGCAATTACTGAAGCCAACTTCTGATTTGTCAGCCTTGTCTAGAGAAACCAGTATTTAAATGCAGTATGTAATGGAAAGAGAATTAAAGCCCTGTTTTATTTTGTTGACCTTGCAGAAATTCCACGAACACACCTTGAGTATGAAAACAGACTGACTATGAAGATGTTCCTATTTCAATTTGTCAACTACTACTCTTCATGTTTCTATGTGGCTTTCTTCAAAGGAAAATTTGCGGGTTATCCTGGCTTTTATACGTACATGTTTAATACCTGGAGAAATGAGGAGGTATGGATTCAGTGCTGAGTGAATAGGGGAGGAAAGTTGCCAGCGTCTTTGATTTTTTTATCAAGACAGTGTAGAAAACCATAATCTTATCCCAAACTCTTCCAAGGCCAGTGTCTTCTCCATATACTGTATACTAAAAGAGAAATATACAGTTGCTGACAATTTTAGAAATTAATTGTACAATGGTACAGGGTCTCTTATTTGGCTAGACTACCATCTACCTTTCCAGTGGATCAAGTTGCTTTATTCTTTGTAGTGAAGAAGCCAAACACTCTGAGAACTCCAGTAGCTTTGGCTTTGACTTGACCTTGTGTAAAGCATTAAGAGATACTGTTGTGCTGAAATATCCAGATGTGATTGGCTGAGCTGCTCTAATATCACAGGCAAATAAGTTCTCTGGCTGCTATTAGATCCTCAGGTCTCTGATGTGACCCAAATCTCTCATACATGTGCAGCCCCAGTTGCTAGCAAAAGTGTCCTGCTAGCAAAGAGAAAACGTGTATTGTGGTATGAATTGCTGAGACCATAACCTGTGTATACAGGAGTCAAGATATAGACCAACACTCAAAACGAATGAAGGGGAATAAGCTTCTTAAATAAGAAAATAAATGTATTAAATTAACAGAAAGAGAACCAAGTTAAGTCAGGTACATAAACATAGAAGTGCTACAGAAAGGAAATAAATGCACATGTGAAGTACAAACACAGTTTAAACCCTTTCCCTAACAAACTCCCTGCTACTAAGGAAGAAAATAAAAGGGGAGAATCAAAGACATACACGCTTGCTTCCTGAAGACAGCTGGGCAGCTCTGGAGAAGTGCAGCAGAATGTGGTGGAAAAGTAGAGGAGCCAGATACACAGTTGGGGTAACAGGCTGGGATCCGAAACCTGCTATGAATCACATGGAGTGAGGGATAACCTTTATACATTTTTGCTACGATTGAGGAGGAGAAAAGATGTTAGCTTTGGAATGCGTGAGGGATGAGAAGTCCATCTCTCCAGAGATGAGCTAATTTGAAAAGAGTTCCTTTTGTGTAAGTTGTGGAAGATAGTTTTTCTTCTTTTGCATAAAAGTATCAAGGAGAAGCGTTCCTTTAGGGAGATTTAGAGTTTAGATAAGCAAGTAGATAGCTTGAGTGCCTTACATAGAGCAGGGGGAGAAATCTTCCTGTTCAGAATTTAAGATAAAGAAGAAATGGCTGGGGTTGGTCCACTGCACATTGTTTTGATTATTTGGGTCATTATTAAGGGCAGATTATCAGGGAGGGAACCCCTTAGGCCCCTGGGGGAAAAGGCCCTTTTGTTGACTCCCACCAGATATGGTTTTTACATGATTAATGGAGGAGTTGTTTCACATTCCTTGCAAGCCCGCAGCATGACTCACTGTCATTTTGATAACAGTTTGATCCAGACTCCATTTTTGATTGCTAGGTCCATGCTAAGATGTACAAGTGTACAGGGATCCAAATTGGAGGGTCTCCTGTGAGGGGGAATCCCGTGGCATCACTGGCTAACAGCAGCTAAAAATAGTCAAGGCAAGAAGCAGTGTCCACTAAAGGATAGGGTGGAAGAAAGAAGCCTAGGAAAGCAGGAGCCAGAAGTTTGAGAAGGCAGCATCCCAAGGTGGAGTTAGGAAAATGGGTGTGGGATCATGGGAGATTTCCAGAGAAATAAGAGAAGAAGCCAGGAGAAAGAGACTGAGAGGAGAAGCGGAATTGACAAAAAGAAGGGGTAGAGAATGGTGTGTGACCAAGAGGCAGAAATAGGCAGATTTTTGCTGATGAGCCTCTTATGCCATTTACAGATCTCGATGCTGTATACAATTTAGCCTTCCTCCTCTCACTCGGATCACTAAGAAACCGAGTTTGCTGAAACAAGACGGCAAGCCTAGTAGGAGTTTCTTGTTGCTGTTGTTATGCTCCAGTCTTACCTTGGCATCATCCTTATGCTTAGAAATGCTCCAGCTTTATCCTGAATTATAGTGACATATAGTAGATACACTAGGCAGCCTAGAATCTCTTAGCATTAGTTATGTGGCTCACTCCCCCTACAGTCATCAGTTTGTTTCCCAAACCTATATGACCTTAGAAGGGGAGATTCTTACAATAAAGGCAAGCTGCTTGCTCTCCTAAGCATATGAAAACCCAGTTTCTTGTACCAACTCCAGCTGAGGGAAGAAATTTATGGGTCCTGGGTTGGTTAATGAAGGGGTGTATGTGAAAAAGAACAGAAATCAGTGGTGCCTTCAATACACTGGCTCCAATTCTTAACAGGGAGTTGAAAATACAATTTGAAAGCAGCTCCACAGACCCTCTAGAATCATCTTTTACTCATCGCAAGTAGAACTTAAAGTACAAATAGAATGTATTCAACAAGAAGGGATGGGGGATTACAGTAGGAAACACATGTGCAAAACGCAGGGCTTTTCTGCATTCTCATTTTACTGTCATTCATTCGTCACCTTCGTTAGGCATCTGTCTCACCAGAACCAAGGAGACATCTTAAAAAAGAAGATTGTACAAAGCAAAATTACATTAAAAGAGTGACATAAAGATTAAGATAAAATTATCCAAAAGCAAAACTGTTCATGAATCCTTAGTGCAGCTAGCAGATATTTAGCCACTTGCAGGCTGATACAGGGATTTCTATGTGAGAAGAGGTACACTACTAGCTGCTCTCCTGGGAGACCCTGAACATTATGTAGAAGAGGTCTAATAATTATAGTGTTCAGTGTCAAATAAAAATTACAGTAAAGTAATATGTGAGCTAATTGTTTGGGAACCCCAGCCCTGCAAGGGCAATCTCTTTCACTCAAAGGTGTTCCTGAATATCTACCAAACAGAATAGCTGAGGGAATGATATTAAATGGGTCAAGCATAAAAGCTTTGCAATCATAAGGAGATTCTAGACCGGATAAATAGGCAGGTGTGGTACCATAGTCTGGTGCCACAGCATATGACACCGGAGAGCCAAAATCTACTTGCTAGAGAACACAAGGTTTGCCTTTCCATGTCTAACAGGAGCTGATGCAACAGTCTAAAAGCTTGCGCTTTCCCCCGCATCAGGGGAGATGCCAATTGAGATATTTTTTCTGTTAATTAACTTTGACCACTTGCTTGCATATTAATCCACAAGTGTAGCCGTTATGTAGCTTTCATGATCAGTTTTAAAAAAGAGAGATAGCCAGAACTTTATGGATTGAATCCACACTCTGGTTTCCACAAGCCCTTGCGTAGTTTCAAGGCACATAGCTGTGTATCTAACATAGTTAGGAAGACCCAGAATATGGCACAAAAAAGAAGACTGAACTCTCTCAGTAGCTTGGTTGAATACGCTGATCCATATAGGGATTCCGTATAGTAGCTGGGCCACAGATTTGACCTTGAATAACATGTAAAGCGGCAGGGATTTAAAATTGTCTGGGGGCCTTTCTGCTTTCTCATTTTACTTGCTGGTAAGTTCATGTTTCTTTTGGGGGGGGGTGTTCCTGTTCCACATGTGTTTTGGTCCCTCTAATGGTCAAGTCAATACCCCACAAATTTGTGTCTACCATAAAAACCTGCAGTTTAAGTCTGCAGGGAGATATGCTAGAAATAAACCTGTGTGATTATCGAATTTACCACTAGAGGGAGCAAAACACGTGCAGAACAGGGGGGAACCCTGAAGAAACAGGAACTTACCAGCAAGTAAAACAAGAATGCAGAAAAGCACCCAGATAATTTGAAGTTGAAGCAGCAGAGGCAAGAGAGTTTTCACACTTTCTTGCAGCTCTGTTTTAGGTTCCTCACTAGGCTACACTGTAAGGCGGGTGGCGGGTAAACCCCCGCTTTGGAGGCCCGATTTTTGCCGCTGCGGAATCGGGCCCTGGGGGGAACTCCGCCCCCTGAAGCGCAGCGTGACTGTGTCACCAGAGGTGACGCAACCACGTTGATCACGTTGGGGGCGTTGCCCCAATCATTGGAGGGAAAACTCTATGGTTTTCCCTCCGACGATTGGGGCCACGCCCTCAACATGTCGACGTCGTGCATCACTTCCGGTGATGTCCTGGCGGCGCGCGCGCGCGCGCACGTCCTCCGACAGCTCCCGGTGAGGCTCCCCCGCCACCAAGGTAAATAGACTTGGCAACCCTACTACACTGTTCTCTGCACAAGCTCCTCTTCAGATGGCTTCATCCCCCCTTCTCCCCCCCCCCCCGAAATCATTCCTCTCAGACACCTCCTATGGTTCCCTCACAGGAACAAAATACTTTCCCACCCAACTTCCAACACATATTTTTAAAACCCAGTTCCTGCTTTCTCTTTTAACATTGTGTCTTGGATCTTATTCCTTCCTTCTACTTGGACAACTCCTCTTAGTTGGTTGCAGAGACAGTGTTCAACTCTGGTGTGCATGTTCCTCTGATGCTAGGCATTTCCAGTAATGCAAGGACAATCACTTTCATGGAACTGGAAAGTGCCTGTTGTGAGTGGAAAGAAGGTATATGATCCAAGTCTACGTGGTATAGAGAGCAAGCAGATAGAAAGTATAAGACCCAAGCCTGTATGTTTTTCCGACCAATTGCATTTTGCTTTTGTTTCTTTTATCAGTGTGATCCTGCAGGATGCTTAATAGAACTAACAACACAGCTTACCATTATCATGGCTGGCAAACAGATCTGGGGGAATGTCCAGGAAGCTGTTTTACCGTAAGTGATGCTGAGACTACTTTGAAGAAATATCCAAAATTAATTTGAGCAGTATCCCCTCTTTCACTATGCTCAGAGTAATAATAGAGTCACATTCACCACCTGTAGGCAAGTTATCTCACCCCCAGTAAGTTGTGATGACAGCCTGCCATCTGCATATAGGATGGGAAATCTCTCAAAATCTCTCAAAAATAAATCTGCTTGATAAAGCATCAGAGTATAAATTAATTAGAGGAGGTAGGTGTGATATTAGTTCTAACAGTGTTCATAATAGTCATGTAAGGAGAATTACACTGATTCCGCAAAAGCAGTTGTTCCGCCCTCGGTCTCCCATTCCCCCCCGGTTGTACTGCTCAATTTCCCACTAGTTGCTGCGCAGCCGTGTTTTGACCCGCACCTCCCCCTGATTACCCCCATGTCCTCTTAATCCTAAAAAATAAGGATCAAGAAGATGGGAAAATCAGGGGGAGATGCAGGTCAAAACGTGGCTGCACAGCAAATAGTGGGAATTTGAGCAGTACAACTGGGGGAAACGGGAGAGCAAGGGCGGAACAACTGCTTTTGCAGAATCAGTCCCATGGTGTTTGTAAAAGGTTTCCATTGTAAGATCCGTAACAAGATTAATAGTTCAGATTTCATGAATTTCGGATTTAGGGATGGCAAATGTCTGGAAAAATGACACTATGCCTAAGTCCTAGGTTCAAATTTTTAGGCAAATTCAGTATCCCATGAGCAGGACATTTCCAGCACTTTTTTGTGAGGAGTGCTTTGGGGGGGTTATCACATGATTCTGTCTTCTACTGTTCTGTTTTCTGTCCCTGCCCACTGTATGTTTTTCCCCCCAGGTGGATCTGGAATTGGTGGGGCCGTCGGAGAGCTGGGAGCAGCCCAGAGAATCTGTACAGTCGATGGGAACATGACCACGATCTGCAGACCTTTGGACCCTTGGGACTATTCTACGAATACCTAGAAATGGGTAAGCACAGTGCATGGAAATCTTGTTCCTTGTGTACTGATACTGATATATCTCCTTCTTTTCCATTTTTCATCAGTAAGCAGTAGGGGGGTTTACATGTACCCATGCTCGAGCCCCCATGTGCCCATAGCCACATGCAGAAATAGTTGTGTGGACTAGATGGTGGAACTACGGTATGAAGTTTCTGTGCAATTCAAGCGATTTGTAAACGAGGCAGCATTTATGGATACCCTGTGACATGACATGAAAAAAGCACTGATAATTTGAGCACAAAAAATGGTTGCCTAATTATTAATATTTTGATATGTTGTGTGATGGAATATGAAATGAGATGAATTTTAACAGCCATTCACTACAAAATCAGTCTTTGTAACTTGCACACAGCTGGGCATAGTAAAAATTGCAGTTCTTCCCATGATAACACAATAAAAGGCGTAGCTTTCTCTAATGTTGCAGTGTGCAGAGATAATATACTTAAGCAGGAAATTTAAAGCCAGCAGCTGTTTGTGTTGTGATTACACAGAACAGCCAACAGAGGGCACATGGTAACTAACAAGTATAGTTTCTAAAACAATCAGAAATTAAGGTCTATTGGAATCAATGAAAAGCACAACAGTGTTACAAGAGTTTTATAAATATTAATAATAGCTTTATCCTCAGTCAGGAGGCATTGCATAAATAAATACTAGCATTGTTTAATTGGCTTCAGTATACTTCAAGATATTATTTCATTTATTTGAATTCACCATAGAGTAAAAAAAAACACACTACAAAATGTGTTCCATATATGAAATGGAACCATCTATATATCTAATAGCCAAGTTGCCTCCTCCGTGCGGATATCTAAATCCGCACATCGGGGGCACTTGGGGGGCAGAGAGATTTTCCTGCACACTTGGAGCAGTCCCCAGGTGTGCAGAAAAATCTAAAAAGTTGAAAAAATATATGGGGAATATTTAAAGCCCCCCCCAAAGTAAAAGCATTCCCTGCGCATGCACAGATAATGCTCTGGCCATTGTGGGGGGAGGCTCGGCGGGCCCGGTGGCTGGGAGCCACTCGGGCCTCGCTGCTGGTGCCCGGGGGGAGCAGGAGAAGGCTCGGCAGGCCCACGTGGCTCACCGCCAATGGTGGGGGCAGGGGAGAAGGATCGGCGGGCCCAGGCCTTGCTGTCGGTGCGGGGAAGAAGGCTCACCTGTGGCTGCTTCCTCCTCTTCCACGTGGAGCTCCTTCTCCCCCCCCCCGAGTATCGCGGGTCCCCGCTTCTTGTATAACTGAATATTCATCTGTGGAAAGTAAAGGCTAGAAGAGAACCGAAAAACAGTGTTTTACCATATTTCCTGTTTATTAATCGTATTTGATTATGGAGGCTCAAGACAGTTTTAAATCTCTCATTACTTCCTAACCATCTCTACATCCCCCCCCATTTCTCCCTGTCTCTCATTCATATTCCCTGTAGCAGTCCCTATTAAGGTTTTTAATAGCTGGAGTCACCCAGGTCCTTCCTCTTTCCACAGAGACTTTCTTGGGCACAAGATTGAGAATGAGACTGTCAGGCAGCCCTGTAGCTAAGGACTTTTTAGGGAGAGGGCTGGGGGGGGGGGCGCCTGCTAATCCAATCAAAGACTCCAGGGCAAGAGCTGCAGCAGCCACAGTCTCCGGGTCCAGCTCCCCCCCCCCAAGGAGCCCCAGTGCCTCTTCCCGTGGCACAGCACCAGGGACAGCCTCTGAAGCCACTGCCCTTGTCCTCCCTGCCAACAGGGATCTGCCTCCAGACACATTTATGTGTATTTAAAAAATGCATGTGCCTCTCATATGATCCAGCTCAATATTTTCACTCCCACTAATGTTTCTTCCCAAAACTGCTTTATGTATTCTGAATGTTCCAACATGTTCATTACTGTGATCAGTTCAAACATATTTTCTCTTAAGTTTCATTCAATCGTCTGCCTTTATTTTTCTCTTTATTTGTCTAGTTATTCAGTTTGGATTCATTACTCTGTTTGTGGCCTCTTTTCCATTGGCCCCGCTACTTGCTCTGATGAACAATATCTTGGAGATTAGAGTTGATTCCTGGAAACTTACAACACAATTTAGAAGGCCAGTGGCAGCTAAAGCCCATAGCATAGGTATTTGGCAAGAAATTTTAAATGGAATGGCAATCTTGTCAGTTGTCACAAATGTAAGTAACAAAATCAATTTTATTTGAAAAATCTTTTTTAGAAAATAATTATGGAATTTCTATACTAGAGTGTAAACTGTTTTAATATTCCAAGGTTTTTTCCAGAAAATCATGGTATTTGTAGTTCTGTAAAGTGGCTGTTCTCAGCATTTTAACAAAATTAGATTTTTTTCTGGTAAATAAAGATTAGTTTACCATGCTGGGCTCTTATATCCTGCTAAAATAAAGATTAGTTTACCATGCTGGGCTCTTATTTCCTGCTAAAACAAATGAAACAAGTTAGTTGCTTAAACTGCTTTAGTTAGATTGTGACTTCCTACTTTATTTACTTTTAACCTGTGACCCCCACCCTAGTAGAAATTAACATGAGTTCATGAGTGGGTGTGGCTCAGAACTGGTGATCCATTGTCTTTCATAATGACAGAAACCAAGACAGCTATTTGATAGGAACATCCTGTACCCCATTTTGTTTTTAAGAACTGATCTGTTGATGAGCCATTCATATATCAAGGTTGGCTCTTAAAAGCTGGGTTACTTGTCTCTTTGGTGACCTGGTGTTTTGCAACTCTTGGATTCTGGGGCTATGTGTAAAGCACAGTCTGCTCCATTCACCATTCCTTAATAACTAATTTTTTAAATGTCAGCCTGTAGGTAAAAAGGAAGTGTTCATTTATCAGAATAATTATCACAGTTACTTACATCCTCTCCACAATCTTTATTTTGTCAATAATACTGTTCTCCAATGCAAGGAGCTTTCTCCTGACACAAGATGATCATCCACTGATGGAACAGCCTCTTGAATCAGGGGATGGCTTCTTGCATTGGAGGAAAGTACCACCATTAAAAGAACAGATCTGTAGGATCCAAATTCATCTTGTGACATTTGCTGAAAGCCCTGATGGGACCTACTTGATTTTTGGAAACTGTGATCATGGTAAATTTGCTATGTCCAGGCTTGTAAATGATCCTGTTTCTCATCACCCAAGGCAAGGAAGAACTTCTGTCTAGTGACCAAGCAATGAAGTATTTCAAAATTCATTTTTGTTTGTTTGTTTTATTGGAGGCAATCAATAGCTAACAGGGTGTATGTGGACAGCCAGGCTTTTAAAATAGATAGATAGATAGACAGACAGACAGACAGACATTGGCAAATAATTTTTTTAACTTATTTGCAAGGTTAGTATAGACATTGAAAATGCTATGTACCCAGTTTCAAAGCAAATTTCCTTTTGCTAATTATTGATAAGTGGATACTTTATTCACAGAAAATATCAAGTGAAGGCTGGTGAAACTTAACACAGTGTATTTCTTTCTTTCAGGCATTCATTGTAGCCTTCACATCTGATATGATCCCTCGATTAGTTTACTATTATGCCTATTATACAGACCCTAATTCACCCATGTCGGGATACATTAACAGCAGTCTGTCCATATTCCAAACCTCAGACTTTTCTGACGCAAACAAACCTGAACAATCTACAGAACACTATGATACCTGCAGGTTAGTTGTACTTAATACCTTGTATATTTTATACATAGGTTTTCTTATTGAATCTGTCTAATTCCCCTTTAAGGCATAGATGACTTTAAATGGGGATTAAATGGATTTATGGAGGATAGGCCATGGTCAAGGCCGGATCTACCATTAGGCCAACCTAGGCGGCCGCCTAGGGCGCAGACCTCAGAAGAGCGCTGCGGCCAGCAGCCGGGCACGCCACCCACCACGGCCAGCCACAACAAAGCCCTGCTCCGCTCGCTGTGAAGACTAAGGTCAACAGTTGTCGCTTCCTCATTCCCAGCATGCAAAGAGCCGCGCTCCACCAGCTCTCAGCAGCGACTCTGCCTTGCCATGTCTGAGGTTTCCTTTGCCCCCCACAGCCTCCCCCAGACACTCTCTTTTGCAATATGCTGAGGAGGCTCCCATCCAGCTTTGTTCCCTGCGAGGCTTTCACGGGAGCCTCCTCTGACGTTGCATCTGTCAGCGCGGAAGAGGCTTTTGAAGGGCTAGCCCTGGAGCTCCATCTCTGAGTGGAGAAGAAATTCAGACCCGCTTTGTCTCCCTGAGAAGCAACAGGAGGGACGTTTCTGCTTTCCTGTGCTCCTGCCCCGGCACACTGCACCTCCAGCTCTGAAGCTGAAAACTATCTCCTAGAAATCAGCCAAGGCTGCATTCCTTCTCATGCCGTTCAAGGGCAGGGAAATGGTGAGTATGTTGGACTCCCAGGCTGAGAGGCCCAAGTGCAAATCTCCACCCAGAGACGAGTCTTGCTGTGAGACCGTGATCTGGTTCCTGGCTTTTCCTCTAAGCAACCTCACGGGGCTGTTATGAGGATAAAATGGGGAAGGCAGAAACAGGCGGCCCTGAGCTCCTTGGAAGAAACCCTGAGATTTAAACAAAGAGAGATATTGGGATCTGGAGCAACCCAGAATAAACCTTGCCTCAAAATTCCTGTAAAATTCAAAGTTGGGCAGAAAGCCCCCCCCCCCCCCCGCTCCCCGAGCGTGGCCTGAACATTTGCTACCTTGGTTTATAGGGCTTTGTTACCATTTTATGCATTTATATTTTATTCCTGCTTTTCAATCAGACAGTGGTTCCCAGAAATTAAACACACACACACACATTACAATTAACATTCACTGCAAAGGTTCCTTGGGGAAGAGAGGCTTTTCTTAAGAATAACCCAGCGCCTTCTGCCCAATTCAGACTGTGTAGAAAATGAGGAAGAGAATGTGGCGAGGGGCTTTTTTACTTGAGTTCATCAACCCTCCCTGTTCACAGAAATGGTGTAAAATACTGGCTTTCTTCTGCGGCCAGTCTAACAGAACCTCCCCCTCCCTTTCGTTTAATTTCTTTCCATGTGGAGAGAGATACCAAACTTTTTTCCCTCCTTCTCCCATAACACCAGGACTTAGAGGCACCCAGTTAAATGGATCAGCAGTTGAGGCAGAAATGTATGAGACGTTGTATCAGCAATCTAGCTTTGCATGCAGAGTTCCCTGCTGCCCTTTGGGTCAACTTCCATAGTTTAGGGACTGATTCACACCAAGTATACTTGATAAATGCACTGTGTGCCACACAATTTTCAACAGTGGGCTGTCACACATAGAACAAGAATCCTTCTCACACTTCCAGTGTCAGGGGCAAGTGGTGAAAGCAGCTTCTCAAAACTCAAACTTATAAAAACACACATACCCTCAACAATACTGCAAAAGAGACTGCTTGGTTTGGCAACTATTTCAATTGAACATGCTAAAGCATCAGCGCTTGACCAGAAGGAACTGGGGACAAAATCTGCTAAAGAAAAGGCACGCAAAATGAGATTCTGATGTGCCTGAAATGGAAACATTAAGGATACTTAAATTTCAACATCACAATCAACAGGATTTTTCAAAATGCTTTGTGATTTGTGTTTTCCTGTTTGAGAGAGAAAATCAGAGATTGTATTACTTGTTCTCACAATTAAAAAAAAGAAATTAGGAAATTAGGAAAATCAGAGATTGTATTACTTGTTCTCACAATTAAAAAAAAGAAATTAGGAAATTAGGAAAATCAGAGATTGTATTACTTGTTCTCACAATTAAAAAAAAGAAATTAGGAAATTAGGAAAATCAGAGATTGTATTACTTGTTCTCACAATTAAAAAAAAAGAAATTAGGAATATGCAATTCTGGTCACCACACCTTAAAAAGGATATTATAGCTTTGGAAAAAGTGCAGAAAAGGGCAACTCGAATGATAAAAGGGTTGGAACACTTTCCCTGTGAGGAAAGGTTAAGGCGGTTAGGGCTCTTTAGCTTGGAGAAACGACGACTGAGGGGTGACATGATTGAGGTTTATAAGATTATGCATGGGAAAGAGCAGGTAGAGAAAGAGGTACTTTTCTCCCTTTCTCACAATACAAGAACTCGTGGGCACTCCATGAAACTGCAGAGCGGTCGGGTTAGAACGGATAAAAGGAAGTACTTCTTCACCCAAAGAGTGATTAACACTTGAAAGTCACTGCCACAGGAAGTGGTGGCGGCTACAAGCATGGATGGCTTCAAAAGGGAATTAGATAAGCATATGGAGCAGAGGTCCATCAGTGGCTATTAGCCACAAGGTATAGATAGGGGCTCTGGGGCAAGTGATGCTCTGTCTTCTTGGTGCTTGGGGGGGGGGTCAACAGTGGGAGGGCTTCTAATGTCCTGGCCCCACTGGTGGACCTCCTGATGGCACTGGTATTTCTGGCCACTGTGTGATACAGAGTGTTGGACTGGATGGGCCTTTGGCCTGATCCAACATTGGCATCTCTTATGTTCTTATGTTCAAATTTTGTGTTTTTCATTCCTCCTAAAATGCATTTATGTTTGAAAATTGGTGGGCGCAAGGGGGGGGGTGTGTGCCAGAAGGTAGCGTCACCTTGTGTGCAAAAAAAAACCTGGCCCTGGCCCTGGCTATGGTGACTAAAAGGGCCCTCCACATTCAGAGGCACTAAAGCTCTGACTCCCAGTGCCCTGTGGCAACATCAGGGGAAGGCCTCGGCTCCTGTGCCCTGTTCTTGGCCCTCCATATGAGCTGGTTGGCCACTGTGTGAGACAGTATTGGACTAGATGGACCATTAGTCAGATCCAGCAAGGGTCTTTTTATGTTCTTAATAAAAAACTAATCACATTTCATAATGCACATTAAATTATTTCTGAAACTCAAATTTTCACTTACATTATTCTTCTTCTTATAAGGTGAAAGGTAGAACTTTTTAGTCATAAGAAAAGTTTATTTTATTGTGCAGTAAAAGGAAATGTGATTTGATTTAACCTTGCAGAAAAGTGTAAACATGGAAATCGACATGGTAGTATTACAAAATAGTAACCCAAGTGTTGGGAGTAAGGGAATGTAATGATTCTAGATGATTTTATCTTATTTTTACTTCCACGATTAAAGTAATTGGAGCAAGAACTAGCTTTGAAGCTGAGCCGTTGTCAAAAAATAAAAACCAAGAAAAACCTGATGTGACATCTCCTGCTTTTGCTTGGAATGCATAGAAAAATAAACGTGGCATATCATCTCATGCATTTCTCAATCACACCCTTCATTCAGGGGATAATATGGGGCAGGGAAAGCACGAAGTGATGATGTTGCACCAGGCTTTTTCTTAGCTTCACATTGCCAGAAGGAAGTATCACATCTAATCCCATCCTAAGAAGAAATGCACACTAATTTTTTGTGTCACATGGTGAGTTTTTTGCCACGATCTTAAAATGAAAATCCATGTTTAAATCTCACTTCAGTCATCTCTACTGCAGCCTTTCCGATATACCTGTCAAACCTACGTTTGAGGCAACTGACTATATGCATTTGGTGGAAAGGAGGTGTTGATTCACACAATTTAGCTTCACATGTTTCTGTGCTACATGTACACACAGTTCCAGCAGTGGCTCATGTGCTTCTGCCACTAAGTGCCTGTGGGAGAATAGATTCAAAGCCATTACTAGAGGGTGTCACAGCAGAGCTATAGAGATGACAAGAGGGGGACCCGCGATACTCGCGGGGGGAGAGAAGAGCTCCGTCTCCTCCATCCCCCCCGCTCAATCTCCCCGAGGCGGAGGCGGCGGAGAGGCCGGTCCTCCCCCCCTTTGCCGGGCGCGGCGTTAAACATCCCCCCGAAATTTTTTTCAAGGTTTAGCATTTTTGTGCACAGGTGGGGACTGGCCCATGTGTGCACAAACCTCCCCCTCCCCCCCAAGTGCCCCCGGAGCGCGGATTTAGTGATCCGCACTCACGGGGGCAACTTGGCTATTAGTATATAGATACATCAGCACCATGCAGGCACACATTCACTGTGGGTAGCAGCACCCAACATAGGGTAACATCAGTAGCCAACGGTGGTCAGTGTTACCTGCTCAGCAGCCAAAGACCTTCAAAGCACGGAAGTAACAAGTCCCCTTGTCAATGCTGCCGTTCCTTCATGACATCTTCTGTATGGGCATTAGATTCCCCTTCCTTTTTTTTTGGCAGCTTTATTTCTGGCACTGCCTTATAATGGGTAAAACTGTCACAGAAATCCATGCTCGGCTTGTTCCTATTCTTTTCAGGGTTTCAGTTTTGGAGTGTTTAAGCTTTAGCTGTTTGTTTGAGCAAATTCCCTGCATGCTACCATGTGTTATGTTTCTGTTCCCTGATTTATTCTAGACCACAATCCATCATGCTATGCAACCTTATCCAAACATAACCTAATGACAGCAGTAAGCTGTGTGTACCTTGCTCTGCCAGCATGTCATCCACAATCTGTTTTTCCTATGAATGTACAAACAAGAGGCACTAACCAGCTAGAATAGTCGTGTTCTATAAACAGTAAAATAAATCAAAACATTCAGATCAAGATCAAAAGGCTTCTTAAATGACAGCTGTATTTAAATGTAAATGCCACAGAGCTTGTAATCTGTCTGTGTTTGAACATAGCTCTTCACCTTTATGTGTTTGTGTCTAACAGGTACAGGGACTATCGATATCCACCAGACCATGAGAGGAAGTATACACACACCATGCAGTTCTGGCATATTCTGGCTGCCAAAATGGCTTTTATAATTATTATGGAGGTAAGTCCTGTTTGTTGTATTGAATACAGAAATACGGAATTAGGGTTGTTGGTTTTTTTTTTAATGTATACACATATCGTAAAAGAGTTTTAGAAGTTCATGGAGCTTTTCCGTGGAGTTTGTTTCAGGAACCCCCAATAATAAAAATAATAGATATGAGACAACCAAGTCCGGACTATTGCAGAACATGCCTCAGACGACGGGGGAACTGGGAAGAGCAAAGCTGTTGCATATATGATTCAGCCTAGTATGTGGAGTAGCTCTAAGATCTGTTGCACTGAACAGTGAAGCTGTTTGTTAGAAAGTTTATGGATTTCTGTACCTCCAATCTTAACAGTTACGAAACAGTAATGGCATTAAACAAGATTTCACCCCAGTGTTGAAAAGCTGCTTAACAACTAACAGTTTGACATTACAAATGCTTATGACAGAGAAAGGGGAAGCTAATATCTGATCATTTAGCTTTAAATCCCTATTTATGTATATACATTGTTCTATGTTGCCTCCTACCTCACAGCACGTTGTCTTCATTGTCAAGTTCTTCATTGCCTGGATGATCCCTGATGTCCCATCTGAGGTGAAAGCCAAAATAAAGCGTGAGAAGTACTTAACACAAAAAATCCTACATGAGTATGAACTCAATAAACTCAGGCAGAAACTATGTGAAAGCAGAACCTATGCCAGTATGGAAAAGGAAGTCATTGCCAGTGAAGGGAGAGTGGAGTTGGCAGAAGTCATGTAACATGAGGACATGCTGTACGCCTTGGGAATTCTAGCCTGTGAAATTTGGTTGCTTATTATCCGAAAGCTGCTCAGTAGGCTGCGAGAGCTGTTGAGGATATCTACTGCTTTGCATATGGTCCTAAAAGTCTTACTAAAGAAGATTAGGAGGAAAAATGTGGATCAGCCGTCAAGAAGCCTATCTTGTTGAGTTCCACAGGCTCCTTGCTATATAAGCTTGGAAACAAAGTTTGGCCCATGGTATTGCAATGTCTCTTCTACTGCCATCTCTTTCTGAGACATTATACTTTCTGGAACAAGGGTTGTCATTAAGTGTTTGTTTAATGAATAGCCTGAAAAAGTTCCATGTTCTCAGCTGTGACTCAAAACCATGCCTTTCAATGTATGAGAATGGTCTCCTTAAAAAGTATCATGCAGGTTGCCAGGAAGGGCAAAAATTATTTCCTGGGTCCTGACCCAGGCTAGATTTTGTGTGTGTGTATATGTGTGTGCGTGTGTGTGTTGATAAAGGATATCTGTGAGGTTGAGATTGTGGGACATGCACTCCTCCACTTGAAGCACTGTCGATTGATGGTGCAGGAGCCAAAAGGGAGACATCCTTATTGTTTTAATAGAGTTTTGTATCCCCATATTATGTTTCCTTTGGACTTAACAGTATACCACAGCCTTGTGGTGCTTGTATCCCCTTTCTTGTCTGCTTGTTTCCTGACCTGGGAATATTGGACGCTCAGATGCTAATCTGCTAGTCATACTTAACTTGGAAAGGTTCAAACCGCTTAGTTTAGCTAGTATGAAAAAGGTTTGAGGCACCTTGGCTCTACCAACACACAAACAAAACTCACATCTGATTTAAGAAAATAAGAGCCTTACTCAGTATTAAAGAAATACTAATCCGTATTTCTCTGCTTGCTAACACTGGCTGTTAGAGAGCATGTGGGTTTTTTTTAATTATTTGGTTTAGATAATGGATATGAGCATTAGATACATGGAACATTACTTGGAAAATCTTACACATATCATATATTTGCATTTGTGCCTCACAAATTTGCACCTTTAAATAGGTTATCATTCATTTAGGTTATTTTATAGGTTATTTTTAAAGTTCAGATAGCGTGAACTGTACATGAATTATAATACAAAATTAATTATTGCATAACCTAACAAAAATCAAAGCCTACAATTTATTTTTCTGCCTAATAGTTTTCATCAGTAAACATTTTGCAAAGTAAATGTTAATTAAGAAAGTTTGTGGACTTATGGCTTCTGTATCCTGGAAATGGCTTGATGTTTTGTCATAGAATTAATAATTTGGAAGAATTTTTTAAAATTATGCTCTCATGCTATTTAGTGAGGAGATGAGGAAGAAAAAAAATCTTCATGAATATATTTGGCAAAGGCCTAAACCGCTGAAGTCTGTCATTGACTTCAATACTGTTAGGTAAAGGCTGGAGTCCTTATTTCAGAAATATTGTTAAAATAGTTTGAAATTCTCAGAATTTATGAGGGTTATAAACCTATGTTGTGAAACTGCCTTAATGTTAAATCTGTTTGTGTTTGTAGATGAAAGCATTTGTTCATATCTGAATGTATGTTCTTGATAGCTAATTAATGCAAGGTTATGTATCTCGATATATCCAATAACTTTAGTGCTGGAAAGTAATCATTTTAAATGTTGCCTAGAAGAAAAATTTCCTGTATTTTGTCTTGAGGCAATCATGCAAATTTATGAAGTCCAGTCTGCATAGGCTATGCATGCAAACCTAGCTATAAGCCATTTACTTTCAGTATCTTTGTTACGTTATACAGTTTTTAAATAATTACAAGCATTGTTGAGATTTTACTACATTTCGTATAGCCAAGTCTACCCTACACCGCTTAGTGCCTTGTTTATATGCACGTGAGAAAAGAAAGATGTGAAAATGCTAATAGTGTAATGAATGTAGCCCAGTGAATCCTAGAGGTGAATTTTCAGAAATCCTGAAAGCATCAGTTTTCACGTTTAGTCCTGAGCAGCTGTTGCCCAAGAACAAAAGTTGCAGACTTCCAGGTTGTTCAGTTCTATGCAAATCAGTTGACCGCTGACTCCAAATAAAGCATGTTGGACATAATAATACATAATATTGAAATAGCCATATCTAGAAAGTTATGCCCAGCTGTTAAGGAACAGAAATCCAGGCTATGTAATGCCTATGGGCTAAATAGTACAGTTTTCTATAGATTTCAGTTTTTAAAAAATACTGTCAGAAAATTCCATAGTCAATGAGACTGTTCCTTGAAGGGAATAGTCCACATATATTATTAGTGGAGAAGCAGTCAAGATTTTAGATCTATGGGCAACAATTGTGTCTCCAAAGCAAGTTTACGTTTATCATCACAACCATGAAGGTTCCAGCAGGTTCCAGACCAGGCACCAGACATTAATTATACTGCACAACTTTCTATGATATAAACCTAATTCATGGGGCCAAACAAGATGAAACATTTGCCATTCCTCTTGTTGAAATTGCCTCTTCCTTCCTCAGCGCTATTATAATTCGGTAAGAGAGAAAAATACAGTAATATATGAGTATAATATATTGAAGCTAACAGCAACTGCAGAGGGCAATTAAACTGAAGTAATGGCATGGGGAAAGCTTAGCTCATATATACATTTCCACATCCCCAATCAAATTAGCCACCTCACACCACTACTTTGCAATGGAAAGGAAAACCACAGGAGATCCAAGCCACTTCTAGATGGGGCCATAGTTTTCCATGCTTTTGAGAAAAGGTTCTCTGTGCAGGAAAAATGGTGAGTCATTAGAATGGCCATGAAATCTATTCAGCTCTGTTTCATAGCAATCATTATAGAATGAAGAACAAACAGGTCCTTTCTGTCTGGAGGTGAATCTGGAAGATTCCACAATCTATATCTTGTTGTACTAGTAGGATTGCCATCTGGTAAGCACTGTCTTGATATTGGTTCTTTCCTTCATTGTATGGTCCATAATATGGATCCATGCATACTGTACGCATGGCTAATGCATGGCATTTAGGGAGCAGATCAACAAGAGAGTTTTCTTACCTCTAGCATATCGGGGAGTGACAGAGCAATTCTAATCATGTCTACTCAGAATCCTACTGAAGTCTAGTCAGTGGGGCTTACTTTCAGGAAAGTATTCTGAGGATTGCACTGTAAATTCAGCATCCTTCTCAGATTTTGAATAAATCCCATGGACTTCTAATATCATTTGACCTTCATTTCACTTTTTGTGATGAGCCCAGTTTTCTAGAACATGTGCATGTACATCTTGTATAGTGTCATATTCAGTATGCCAAAGATGCATTGCAATCACCAAAAATGTGTAAATATGGGGAAGACACATTATATTGAGCACCATAATCTCTGCTGTTTTACAAGTGTTCTTGTGAATTAAATGGCAAATGTGCAGTATTTATGATCTTTTCACATTTAAATTATTTTGTAACACTTCTGTATAGCAATCTATAGTATTTGAAAACAAAGAGAAGAGTCCGAATAAAGGCTGATGTTGTCATAGTTCCATGTAATATATAGTTCTGTTTGACATGAACACACTCCATGCATCCAGCTCAATCATGTCACAATATATGTATTAAATTTTCTACTCTGCCATTGTTTAAAAAGATCTCAATTGTGTTACTTTTCTAAAAAAAATAAATGCTATCTTTATGAATTCACTTGAAATGTCAATTGCACAAGAGCTGTGCCTGGCAGCATTTTGCTCTCTAGCATGTTCCCAAAGTTCCACAGAGGGATGAAGGGGGAGAGTTTAAGGAATGCTTATCTGTAGGCTGGGCACTGCAATTTAGTGAGACTGTGGGTTTGTACACAAATCTTTCGTGTCATGTCTGTAAAACTCCTGACCCACAAAGCCAAATACAGGCTACCAGTCATATATTGTGGCCTCTAATCCCCTTATGTTTGCTTTCCAAACAGAAAAGAATGAGGTTTCATTGTCACCCAATGAACTGCCAGATACAGCGAGTGTTTAACTGGGTGGGTTACAAGTTGAGCAGAGCTTCCCTAGATGTATAGGAGAGAGACACTGAGACTGCAACTTTCATTTGGTACTTCAGTGCAATCAACTTTTAAACCATTATTTAACATGGTCGGATTGTTGGGTTTAGTTTCTGACCTATTGCTGCAGTTCAGAACCCCTTGGGTCATTTTACACTCAACCTGATCTATGCATGTGTACAGAGAAGCAAGCTTCCCTGGGGTTGCTGGTTCTTACTCCAAAATCTGAGTGTACAGAATAACAACATAAAGTGCCTGTACAGCATACATTCAAGTCAATGTTGTTATCAGTCACAGTCCAACTAAAATCGATGAAACTGAAGCATCAATAACTGTGGCCTGAATTGCAGCAGCAGTTTTAGCTTGGTGGCAGCCTTCTTAGATAGATGTTTTATACTAGCCCACTAAAGGAGTAAGACACCACGTACCGCTGCTGTTCTACTTCCAATACATTCAATTTGATGGTGCTTGTACTTAAGACTTGTGCCTTGTAATATCAAGCAACCTGTTTTAACAATAGTGTGGAATGTCCTGGTCAGTGCTTCCTTATGTATCTTTGCTTTTAGCCAAGCCACGCAATTTCAGAGGCTTGGTAAACAGCTAACACGCCTCGGGTTTTTGCTCTTGCACTTCTTGTATAATGTTCTCCACATTTGTTTGCCCACTTCAATATTTTTTAACCTTTTCAAATCTCTTTCAATTGTATGAGCCCTCAGTAGCCATTTCCATGGCCATTGCTTGAACAGTCTTGAGTGGTCTTCTGTCCTTCAGAAACAGTATCCACCTCATAGCTTTGAATTTGGAGCAGAGTGGCCTTAAACTGTAAGATTATTTTCTGTTGTTATGTTATGTGACCCTCCCCCACTTCGGTGGCTAAATGTGGCTGCAATGATTATATGTGTGAAGTGCTGCATTGTGCATACTGCAATCATGTTCAGAAAGGTCATCAGGACACATGTAGGCTAGACATTTTTGTTGCATTTCTTTAAATGGAAAGCTGTGGGGGGTTTTTCTGGTGGTTCCAATCTTCCAATGTTTTCCCATTGCATTTGCAATGACTCAGGCTCAAGTCTTGAGATCTTTGTGTGTAAACGGGATGTAAACGGGATGCCCCTGTGTGCATGCTTTGAGTGTGCATTCAGTGCTTTCCGAAAGAGGGTGGAAATTGAGGGCTGAATTCATTTTTCCAAGTAGATGAGTGGTACTGACAATGCGTATTGTATTTCTGACATTGTGTGTGCAGTCCCCATTAAACAACTATTGAGTATGTGGGTCTCTTGATGGTGGATATAGAAATTAAGTAAGAGGCTATGATGTACACAACACCCTTATGTGCACAGAGGTCTCCATCCTAAAGAACCATCCACACATTGGATTAGAACATCATTTGTACTATAAAATCAGACCTTTGTGGTTGTTGCTCTTTTAGCAGAGTAATAGATCTGTTTTTGTCATCTTCAGAATACTGCTAGCATAACAGGAATACTTTTGTTATAACAATATAGAAAATTACTATACCTACAAAGGTTCAAACCAGAATTCAGTGCGATTAAATGTACCATACTAATTCACTTGTATTATAGAATATATTTTTCTTGTTATAGCTAGTGCTCCACACTGTCTCTGGTCATGAGCAGACCTTTTACCATTTAGTCTGACTATTGGGAAGTGTAGGACAAGGGAAAATATATATATGTGATTTCAGAATGTGGGTTCTGACATTTCTTCTGACATATTTATATGCTGACAACTGTCACTGTGCCTTCAAACGTTTAATCATAATAGATCCAGATCTTGGTATGTAACCTAGAATTTTCTGATTAGAGAAACATATAACAGAATATATGTTTTATATATAAGAATAAGAAGCCATATTAAGCAAAAGTTTTATTAGAAGCCTCTGTACATGGAATTAGGATGCAATAAGAATGGAATGTGAATTCAGGAAGCTGCAAGGACATCAAGAGCAAAGTTGAATGTGAATCACAACCCTTATCACCTAGCTCCCCAAAACCAAGGGAAAGAGGGGACTAGCTTAACTAAGGTCAGAAAGGATCTCAGTGTTCCCTAATGTTCCCATTGTCCTGGAGAACAGATAAAGAAATACAATCACTGACAATACATGACCAGTATAAGGAGAGACCAATAGTAAGGTTTAGAGTCAAATTATGCTTGTATGATGGTAACTGTCTGGTACCAATTAGAGACCCTTTAATTTGTAACTATATGTGATGTCATTTGGGGTATAAGACCTGTCCTTCCTGGTTATGGCAGAATACAGCTTTGGAACTGCTGAAGTGCAAAGGCACTCAGCCCTGTATTCCCTGTTTCAATGCATTAAACAGATATTCATATAACTCGTTGGACTCCAACTGTGTGTTTCCAATTCGGCAACGGGAGCACGCAGGCAGATTTGTGCATCAAAAGGACAGACTGGTGTAGATGGAATCTTATGTGTGTGAGAGGATCTCACCTAGTGGCTAGTCAATAAAAGCCTGTTTGTAGCTGAAAGCATTAAAGAAAAGTCAAACCATGTTCTGAAGCTATAACTAGCTTAATTTTATGTGTCTCTGCCTGGACACTTATGCTGTCGATCCATTCTTTGAAACCAAATTTTAAATATATACATCTTCTGTGCAATGCTCTCTCTAAGCTGTGGAGTCTTGTGAGCAAAAATTCTACTTTGTGAGCTACTGGCATTAAAGTTGTGAGTGAGTGATCTGGCGGCTGCATAAATTAGTTTGCTCTGGAGCCATTCTTCCTGAGCTAGGGCAAAAATGTGTGAGTCGGAGGCTAAAAAACTGTGAGCTAGCTCACACTAACTCACCTCATAGGGAAAACTGCTTCTGTGTTGTTTATATACAAATCCTGCCTCAGTGATCTCCATATTCTACTTGAGCATCACAAAACTTACCTCACGGCAGTGAACCCATTCCTATACCCTTGCTACCTTAAGGACACCTGGTAACTGAGGGGAAGGTTTATAGTTTAAAACAAACCTGATTCTGCAAAATCATAAGAGGCTGTGTGGGTCTCCTCAGTTGGCAGAAAAGGCTTGTCACAGGATGTGTGGAGGTATTAGGAAAGGTATAATGTGATAGTACCCACTTGCCCTCATTTTTAAAATTCTGAGTGGCAGTGAGTTCCATAAGAACATGAGAAGACCCTGCTGGATCAAACCAGTGGTCTGTCTAGCCCAGCATCCTGTCTCACACAGTGGCCAAACAGTTCCACTGGAGTTCCAAAAACAGGGCATAGATGGCAAGGCCTTCCCCTGATGTTGCCTCCTAGCACTGGGCTTCAGAGGTTGATTGCCTCTGAACATGCAGGCTCCTTTTAGTCACCATGGCTAGTAGCCAGTGATAGAACTATCCTCCATGAATCTTCTAATCCCCTTTAAAGATGTCTATGCCTGTGGTCATCACCAGGGGCCATTTTGTAGAAAAAGAGGTGCGGGAGCTCATTAGCATAGCTCATTAGCATAACTTATTTGCATATGTCACTCCCCCTGACATCACTCCTGTCTCGTGAAAGTACAGTGTTACCCCAGAACTCCTATAGACTTCTAGCATCTTATGACACTCTATAACCTGGAGAAGGACCATGTAAAAACACCCCTACCCAGAATACAGATGCAAAACCTGCAAGGAAATAAAATGGCCAGTAAAAATGGTATAATATAAAGTGAGGATTTCAGGTATCCTTTTTCAAGAAGCAAACGGCAAACATCCTCACAAGCTAAGAAAATTTCAGATTCTGGCCACATAAAGAATGGTTGTTTATAACAACAACAACAAATATTACAAAAGACTTTGAGGGATGTGTAACAATGCTTAACACATCAAAGGGGGGGGAATTTAGTCTCCTGAGCAAACTCTTTTACCCGAGTCCCACCACATCTATAAGCAACAATACATTCATTGTGTTTGAATCAATCATAATATCAGTACCATCTCTCTACTGTGACCATCTCCTCTCACATGAAAGTCTATCTAAAAGCTCTAATGTATTGGCACCTTCCAGCTTTCCCACTGGCTGTGCTGTGCACTCCATCACTGTTGCGCAGAGCGTTAGTAGCGGTCCACAGACCAGTCTAAGCCAAGGCAGCACCTTAGCAGACTTTCCAGCCTCCCAGCTCTTACCAGTTCTTTGCTGTTCTGCCCCTCTATAGTAACCACACTGCACAGTCCAGTGGTACACTATATACAAGGGTTTATTCACAGAATATACAATCAAAATGCTTCGCCAGACGCTTGTTACCTCCGAAGAGAACGTACATGGCTTCTGTACAGACTTATATACATAGCAGCACCAATCAGCAACAAGCTGAGTCATGGTGACTGCACACTGTCCAGTGCCAGCCGTAACCGGTTAGAACAGGCTTATCAGTCCACCTGCTGATAGGCATCTTTCAGTTAGATCACAGTGATCTTCCTGCTGTCAGATTAACTTCCAACACAGATGCTACAGTGTCTAATAAGCATTTCTATGATTCACAAGCCTTTATTTTAATTAATTTTTTGAGATTTGGTAGGGACGGTACTCTGTAGAGGTCTTCTGTAA
This sequence comes from Gekko japonicus, assembly GCF_001447785.1. NCBI lineage: Eukaryota > Metazoa > Chordata > Lepidosauria > Squamata > Gekkonidae > Gekko > Gekko japonicus. The sequence goes on along the minus strand of NW_015165861.1, from coordinate 284,722 downwards.
AGGCAGCCAGAGTCC